>NC_088386.1:9128275-9429224 GCF_037993035.2 Macaca fascicularis | reverse complement strand
AATGTCTTAGGTTCAGAAATTCTGACAGTTGTAGTGATGACCTTGGAGTGTGGTGAAAACGAAAGTCTGAAAGTGACAGGAGACGAGGCATCTGTAATTAAGCACCTTGTCTTTAAACTCTTGATTGCATCTATCTATCTATATATGTATACATGCATATATATTTATTTATAAAGTATAATTAGGTTATGTATTTCTGGTGATTATTTCCAACCCTTCTATGTTCTCCATGGCCATCTTCACTGTAGTTCTTTCTGGAACAAAACTTTGTTGTGATGCTTTCTAAGGAATTTAAAGAATACATGTATTTTAACTTTTGCTTTACATTTTAAAAAAGTCTCACAATGGAAATATTCACTATGATTTATAGCAAAATAAAAACTTCAGGAATTATAGATGCTTTCATCCTGGGATAACAGTTGCTATTTGCTGGGAATGAATGTCAGCCATAAAAAATAGATGGGAGCTGCTTATTTAGTGTTTTCATTTGTTGTAGCAAATCTATCTGTCAGGTGAATTTGACAACAAGATGAGCATCTGCGGTTTGATTCATACAGGAATAGGAGGAACTCTGTAGAGATTGAACTTCGGCCTGGTGTATGAGGGAAATACAGGTTAATAAGGAAATCCAAATAAACCACACAGCCAGAAAACTTACAGGAGAAAAGGGACTGACAGTTTAGCATTCAGCCACTTCATAGTGACATGCATTTTAGAAGCTCCCCAGCTTTAAATTTGTACTACTAAGGGATTCCTCTTCCAACTTGGATTTTTAGATTACAAATTACTTTTATGTTACTCTGAAAGCTGAGTTCTTCATAGAGTTTCTTACATGCAAAGACTAGTATGGAGGGTATTTATTAATTTGTTCAAGAGAACTTGAATATCTACTGTGTTCTAAGTAAGCGTTCAGGTATGGGAGAGGAACGAGACACAAGCAGTGCTTGCCCGAAGGGGTGAGGGATGGGAAATAGGTAACTCATGTGTAAACAAGCAGATGTAAAGAAATAACAGGGACCCTCCAGAGCTAATAGCTCATGGGGCAAAGGGGAACAAAGAGGAGGCAGCTGTCATTTAGACTTGTGGGTAAGCATTGTCTATATCTGAAAAGGCTTGGCCTGGTGCACACCTGATCACACCTGTAATCCCAGCTCTTAGGGAGGCAGAGGCACGGGGATAGCTTGAGCCCAGGAGTTTGAGACATGCCTGGGCAATATAACAAGACCCTGTTCTCCACAAAAAGGAAAAAAGAAAAAAGACTTCAGAGAAGATGAAGCTGAGATGAAGCTTGAAACATGAACAGGTACTTGTCAGCGTAAAATGAGACAGGCATTCCAGGAAAAATGCAATGCTGGAGTGAAGGCATAGGGGCGTTCAACCCACGAACCAAATATTAAGAGGCACCTCTGACTTCATTTGGGCGCTTTGATCATGCACACCTGCTGTAAAAGGTTTAGACACCGTGTGAGCTTGGATGCCCTGAATTTTAAGATACGCTGAAAACAGGTAAGGACTGGTTTTTCTTGCCTTGCATGGTAAATCTTATTTACCCTTTTTCAAAATGTCTTTGGTTGGAAACCACTCCATCAATTTCATGATAGCATTCTGGAGTGGGGGTGGGGTGTGGGACTACAACATCTATTAATTGTAAATCAATAATAAGATGTATGTATATAGATTTCAGATATATTAACATGTGATCAGATATCTATGTCTTAGAATTGAGGAAGAACAGTGTTTTGAGTCCCTGAAACCACTTATCCCAAGTAGGATGCTACCCTGGAAGTGGGGTCAGTGGAGCTGGTTGTGAGTTTACTGAGTCATTCACATAACAAGATCCATTTCTTACCAGCATCCATGGCTTTATACTTTACTAGGTGTAACTGATGTCTACATCTTATCTCAGAACTTGAAGCTCACGAACAACTCCAGGTCTGCCATTACTGAGCTTTGTGACTATCCAGGCAGGCATAGCTCTGCACATTTCCTTAATTGCTGGTCTTCTCTGCCATGTTTTATAGATGAAAACTTGGAAAGGTTAAGCAATTTGTTGAAGCCCACACAGCTAGGAAGTGGAAGACCCACAGTTTGACTCCACGATGGAAAACTGGTGTTCTTTCTGTCATCTAACGCTCACTCTCCAGTTTTGCTCTACCTACCCTGATGGTACTGTTCTGAGAAAGGCTCCAATACTACAACTTAATATTTCATTTGGTTTTTTTTTTCTTCTTTTTTTAGTTTTTAATTTTTGTGGGTACATAGTAGGCCTATATATTTATGGGGTACATGAGATGTTTCAATATAGGCATGTAATGCATTTTAATCACATCATGGAGAATGGGATTTTCCAAAAAGAAAAACATTTATCCTTTCTGTTACAAATAATCCAATTGCATGCTTTTAGTTATTTAAAATGCACAATTAAGTTATTATTGACTCTAGTTACCTTGTTGTGCTATCAAATAGTAGGTCTTATTCATTCTTTCTAATTATTATTTTTTGTACCTATTAACCATTCCCACTTAGTCCCCAGCCCCCGACTACCCTTCCCAGCCTCTGGTAATCATCCTTCTACTCTCTATGTCCATGAGTTCCATTGTTTCGATTTTTAGATCCCACAAAGAAATGAGAACACGCAATGTCAATATCACTTGTGGTTAGCAATGAAGACAGGTTGAAGATGGTCAACCTTTTCAAAAAGAGTATTTTCACCACTAGCAAACCAGTGAAACAAACCTGGCAAAGATGAGATTCACAAAGTACCTTTATTTCAATGCTTTAATTAGGTGCAATTCCAAATACTGTAAGGTGCATGGTGTTAAAATTGAATTAAAGACAGCCACAAGGGCAAAAACCTCCTGTGTTTGCTTTTGTATTTTGGTGAAGCAGAATTAAGAAGCTGATGATGATTAAATAATATCTGGAAAAGTGTTAACTTTCAATAAGCTAATGGTTGCCTTCCTGAGTTTGCATGTAAAATCATATATGTTTTCTCTCACTATCTTGCTCTCTCACTCTCTCTACCTTGCAGTGGCAAGTGGATGGTGTCCTATTTAAAGGGGATAAGGGGTTCGGCTTCCTACACCATTTGCACTGGTGGAATCTACAGTTTTATTTTTGCTTACTCATTTCCATGGGCCCTTTCTCTATAGGGGCAGGAATCTGTTTGCCTACTGAGCTGAGCTTGGGCTTTCACTCCGGATTCATAGACAGAATCACTGGAGAGACCTAGCGAACTGAAGCCTGTTCCCATTTCTTCATACGGTCATTGGCTTCCAGGAGTGAGGAAGGCATGAAATCTGACAAATCTCTGAGTGCAGTGAGGACAGTCCCTCCTCCTTGTCTGCAATCCCTGAATCTCCATCCTAACACTTACTGCGTGCAAACTCTCCCCTGCATCCCACAGCTTCTGCCTTCGTCAGGTCTTCATTACATCACGCCCCAACTATGGTGACTGCCACTGAGTGGTTCTTCTTTCAGCCCTGCCTCCACTTTGATCCTGTCACTCTCTGCTTAAAGTCCTTCAGAGGCTCACCACTGCTTGTAAGCCAAACTTCCAACGAAGCCAATAAGACCTTGTATGATCTGGCACACAATGGTCTTTTCAGTCATAGTCCTGGAAACTGTGCCTGGGAACCTCCTACTCTGGAGTTGCCAGAATACTTAGAATTTCCCTAACCTGCTGGATGTGCTACACAGTCACACCTTTCTTTTTTTCCCTTTCCGTATACTTGGTGAACATCATGGATTTTTCAACACAAATCTCAAGCCTTACCTATTCTGAGAGGTTTCCCCCTGATTCCATCAGGGAAACTGATCACTGCCTGCTCTTGGCGCAGAAGCATGGGGTTTGGGATCATGATGTATAGAAGAAAGACAATTCTATGGGACTGAATGTTTGTATCCCTCCAAATTCATATGTGAAAGTCCTAATACCCAGTGTGATAGTATTTGGAGGTGGGGCCTTTTGGAGGTAAGTAGATAATGAGGATGGAGTTTTCATGATGGGATGAGTGACCTTGCAAAGGAGACATGAGAAGGATGATCCCTCTCTCAACTACTGAGGACACAGCAAGAAGGCAACTGTTGGCAAGCCAGAAAGTGAATCTCCGCCAGGAACATAATCGGCTGACATCTTGATATTGAACTTCCCAGCCTCCAGAACTGTGAGAAGCAAATGTTAGCAGATGTCTGTTGCTTAAACTGCCCGGTCTGTGGTGTTTATTATAGCATCCTGAGATGACTGAGATAGACAGGATTTAAACTATCTCAGAAAGAGCTTTGGGCATAGTGAGAGGTGCATGAGTAAACTGGAATCAAATAGATCAGAATCTAAATGCACTTTTGAAGAAATTTTATTTCCAACAAAATTGTAATCCTGGAAAATACAAAATGAAACAATCTCCCTCCCCCAATTAAAAACTCCTTTGCATGTTTGATCTCTAGGACACACATTTGATGCAGCAAGAAGAAGGATGCGGAAGTGGTCCAGTTCCCAAGGAAGACATACCCCCTCAACCCTCTTCAGATATGACAAGGAGAATGGCGGGATAGGGACAGAAGTATTCCTACCGCAAGACAATATCAAAACCTAGTCAAGCAGCTGCCCTGCCCTGTGAATCAGCTGGGTCTCATGCCTGGGTCAGTAACTTTTGTGTGCCCTCCATTCTTTTATGTTCAGACTAGGAATTTTTATTGTCGTTTTCCTGACCCTAGTCCACAGTTGCTTATTAAGTGTGTATGTATCTGTGGAGGGCAAGTGACTCTCCACTGGATCATAAGAAGCCATATAGCATCTGGAGAGCCTGCACCTGGGCTGGATACAGGGCCTGTCTGAGTCTTTGCATTGTTTCCAGCAGGAGGGAGTGAGTGTGCTTCAAGGAGCTCAGAGGGTTGGACCACGAGGGATATAGTGCCTGAAGCTCATCAAGCCCCTCTTCTTTCTTTTCCTGGTCATTCAGTCAGACATTTCCCAGTCCCTGTCAACAAATACCTGTTGAAGTTAGGTGCAACTTTGGGATCAAACTGGCCTCTGGAATGTGGGTGGAAGTGGCTGGCCTTTCAGAGCTGGCCCTAAAACCCTTTCTCACAGGAGCCTCCACACTGTTTTTTCATCCTCATCTTTCAACTGGATCTTGATACCCAGGGCCACTTTGAAGACTAAGCATAATGAAACATAGACACCTCCAGCTTAGGACTGTGAGCAATGAGCTTTGGTTATATGTGACCTCTGAGATTTGTTTTTGTTTTTGTTGTTATAGTAATTAGCCTACCCTGAACAACTGCAGTCTAACTCCTGTTTATAACCTTAGCACTAAGCAATCCTGGAACATAGGAGGTGCTCAGTATATACTATTGGAGTTAATGAATAAAGTTATCTACTGAATTTGAGATAAGAAGAATTTAATGCTTATCTGTTACATCACACAAGCTGAGCAAAGTACCCTAGGGAAATAAGGACTATATTATATTGTTTTAGCCCTCAAATAGTTAAAAACTTTTTTTTTTAAAGTTATATTTCACTTGGTTCCTTAACAGCTTCAAAGCATCTTACGTTAAAAGCAAATGTAGAGTGAAATTCAATATCAATAAGAATCAAGAATCAGGATCAGGGAAACAGAAGTTTTAATGGGCAGTCATGATCAAGAAGAAAGCAAGAGACTAAGAGCAGGCTGTACCACCCCACCTGCTTCCTGGAGGTGGGCATCTGAGCCTTCTGGAAGGAAATGTAGAATACAGACATGGCTGAAAATCTCTATTTTATCATAAGAGAGAAAAACCCAAGAGAGAAAAAGCTATGCATACTGTGAGGCATCAGTAGCCATTTTTTTTTCAATACCAAAAACTCCCTTTGAACATTAGCATTGCTTTTTTTTCTAAGTTGAAGTTTTATTTAAAATGTAACAAAAATAATTCTTCAAAATGTAAGCGAAATACTACAAGTCAAGGTGTACTTGAATCTAACTCAAAATTGTAAGCTACTTATCCTACACTGTGTACCTTAAGGGAAGGAAAAAGTGACTTTTCATTGATACTTCCTCAGTGTCTAGTACATAGTAAGAACTCAATAAATATATGTTGGATGAACATTGTAGTTACCATCAGGTTAAATTTCAATTGAATTAGAGTTGGTTACTTTTTATAGATTGGACTTTATTAAAGTTACTTTCAACAGGCCTTATGTAATAGACCATATTGATTTTAATAAAATGTGCATCGATTAAGGCAAAATACCAGTTTTCTGCCCTGAACACAATCTCCCACAGTCATTAAACAACATTATAATTTTATTAAATCAATTCTATTCATTCGCTTTAATTAAGAATAGCTTATCATTTGATATCTTTTTATTCTGAAGCGCACTTGATCAAGACTTAGCAAAGAGTTAATCACTTTATTCCAATTCATTCTTTGGATTCTTAAAACACATAAAACAAAAAACAAACCCTGAAATTATGTTGTTTTGATGGTCATACCCAAAGGCAAAGTAGAATATATCAATCAGTTCACTTTAATTTTTGATTTGGGGGTGAAAAGAAAAGTTTTGAAAAGTTATTTCGTTTAAGCCAATTTTTTTGTCTAGAGTCAGATTCTGAAGGCAAAGGTACAAAGCAGACGAGGTTGGTCCTTGGAACTCCTTCTCTTCCCACAGTTTTAATTCCCTTTTTACACTTCTTTTTGCTTTTCACCAGTATTAAATTCAGTTTTTTCACCTGAGAGGATATATGTAAACAAGCATCCCTCAAGATGCTAATGACACATAAAGCTTCATGTGGCCTTTCATCCAGAGGTTTTTGTAGTTTAATAGGAGAAAATGCCTGGGTCTTTAACAGTGATCCAATTCCTAACTCTACACCAGAGAGTGCTGCGGGACCTACAGGTACTGCACACCTGAGACCGGTTAAAACAAAAAGCTTAATGAGCTTGAGGCTAGGACAGGGGGACCAATGGGACTGAGTCATCCTGCATCTTGTCACAGCTGTGTATCTGATAGCAGCAAGTGTCGTGCCCCGCAGGCTGGTCTCAGAGTGATGATAATCAAAGCATATTGTAACTCATTGATATGGTTTGGCTGGGTCCCCACCCAAATCTCATCTTGAATTGTAATCCGCATAATCCCCACGTGTCTAGGGAGAGACCTGGCAGGAGGTGGTTAGATCATGGAGGTGGTTTCCCCCATGCTGTCCTCGTAATAGTGAGTGAGTTCTCATGAGATCTGATGTTTGCTTTTTTGTTTTTTGTTTTGAGATGGAGTCTCGCTCTGTCGCCCAGGCTGGAGTGCAGTGGCCGGATCTCGACTCACTGCAAGCTCCGCCTCCCGGGTTCCCGCCATTCTCCTGCCTCAGCCTCCCGAGTAGCTGGGACTACAGGCGCCGCCACCTCGCCTGGTTTGTTTTTTGTATTTTTTTAGTAGAGACGAGGTTTCACCGTGTTAGCTAGGATGGTCTCGATCTCCTGACCTCGTGATCTGCCCGTCTCGGCCTCCCAAAGTGCTGGGATTACAGGCGTGAGCCATGATGATTTTATAAACATCTGGCATTTCTCCTGCTTGCACTTCTCTCTCCTGCCACCATGTGAAGAAGGTCCTTGCTTCCCCTTCTCCTTCTGCCATGATTGATTGTAAGTTTCCTGAGGCCTCACATGCCATGTGGAACTGTGAATCCATTAATTCTCTTTCGTTTATAAATTACCCAGTCTCTGGTGTTTCTTTATGGCAGTGTGAAAACGGACTAATACAGTAATTAAACCAATTTTGATGAACTGTTTACTTTTGTAAACATTCCATTATAAATAGTTGACCTTGTGAAGAATTCTACACACAAAGGAGAAGGAGATATGTATAAATCCTCCAGATGCAATGAACTTAGTTTCTGTCCCATCCAGTTCTCTTATTTCAGATGCAAACTGATCCTTACTTTATTTTATTTTTAATTTTTAATTTTTAATGTTTGAGACAGAGTCTCTCTCTGTCACCCAGGGTGGAGTACAATGGCATGATCTTGGCTCACTGGAACCTCTGCCTCCTGGGTTCAAGCAATTCTCCTGTCTCAGCCTCCAGAGTAGCTGAGATTACAGGCACCCACCACCACGCTCAGTTAATTTTTGTTGTTTAGTAGAGACAGGGTTGGCTTCTGTGCACACTGGACAGTGAGCTCATTGATTACTTGGTACCATTAGGAGCATCCCAAAGAGGAGAGATGAGACCAGGGCTTATGAAGGACACGCACAGGTAAGGGATAACTGCTAGAAGGCACTGCCTGTCTCAGCCAGCCCCAGGAACTGTAGGAGGATGTAGAAATATTCAAGGAAAATGACACTACAAAGTGTGGGGTCCCTGCAGAGCCAGGTCTGGGGCAGGGGCCCTGCCCTTGCTTGAATCTCAGGGTGGTGCCGGACTTGGGCTTGGTCTCCTGTCTGCCTCTCACTAGAGGTGGAACCCAGGTAAGTCTCTACCTCTCTGGGCCTTATTTTCCTCTTCCCTGAGATAAAGATAATGACCTCTCAGGGTCGTTGTGGAGAGTGAATAAGATATTTATTGAAGCCTTGTGATATGCATTGGAGAAAGCCCAGTGAATGAGGCACATAAAACTTGCTTTTGTAAAGTTAATAATCTGTCCATGGAAATCCTGGATGCTATGAAGCCAAAAGTTTGCAGAGCAGATAATATGCTCTCAGTAAATACATGTAACATTGCATTGTTGTTGGCCCACACCGAAATCTTCACCCCAGGGCATGTTCCAAGCCCACCCAGTTTCTCTTTGAAGCTTCGATGTGAGGCCATAGCTTCTTTTGTACTTTACAGGATGGGAGCGAAAGAATATGGTCCAGGTGAGAAGGGTTCTGTTTGCCTGGCTTAATCCAAGAAAGACTTTGAGAGCACCGAGATGAGAGGAACAAAAAGACTACAAGGCCCTCAGGAAATCCTTCTTAAATCTGTCTTTTTTCCGAATGAGACTTTGGGAGTGATCAGGCAGCAGCGAGTTCAAAGTTTTACTTACTGGTGAGGGCTGTTCCTTGCAGTTGCTAGATAAATGAAGATATCCCTGCTGAAACAGCATCAGGAGACTGGGGGAGTAAAACCACAGGATGAGTGTGTACTCTATAACAATACATACAGTAGCTTCGTGTTCAATGAGGAATCCTCCTGGTGCCTTTAAAATAAATTCTACTGATCTTAACTCATCTACTTGATGAGTTATTTTTTCTAGAATGTAACCATTTGTCAAGGCAATACACACTTCCATTATTCTTTCCAGCCTGTTTTCCAGCTTTCCAATAATTTTGGAAACTGAAAAATATATTTAAAAAACTGCTTTCCAGATAGGCTTCTAAAAATCTACCTGAATGCCAGAGATACTGTTTTTCCTCTGAATAAGTGCCTGCCATGTATCCACATGGGATGGAACACAATAATTAAAGGTTAACTGAATTATAATGGGGGGTTTGCTTTATCTTTTGCTCAGTAGGCATTTTGTCTGAAATTCACTTCCTTTCACGTTTAAATGAATACATCACATGAATTTTAGTTGAATAACTAAGGGGGAAACCAATTATATTTGCTACAGCTATTTTTTCCCTTATCCCACAACAAAGCAGTGTTTCTGCATAGAGAGAGTAAAATTGACATTTGTAGAATAAGTTTAAGTAGAGATGCTGGCTGATGTGTGATCAACACTCATAAGAGTGTAAGTGCTATGGTTTGAATATTTGTGCCTTCCAAAGCTCATGCTGAAACTTAATCTGCAATGTGGCAGTATCGAGAGCTGGAGTGTTTAAGAGGTGATTGGGTCATGAGTAATTATGGGCGTGGGCCTGGTGGCTTTCTAGGAAGAGGAAGAGAAACCTGAGCTAGCATGTTAGCACGCTCGGCTCCCTCTCCATGATATGCCCTGCACCGCCTCAGGACTCTGCAGAAGATCCCTATTGACAAGAAACCTCTCACCAGATGTGGCCCCTGGACCTTGAGCTTTTTTAGTCTCCATAACTCAATAAATACGTTCCTATTCTTTATAAAGTATTCAGTTTTAGGTATTCCGTCATCAGCAACAGAAAACAGACTAAGAAAACGAGGCTGTTATCTGACAAGTTTTCTTTAACTCTTTGAAGACAGTGTCGAAGGCTGGTGATTGTTTTGGACTGAACTGTGTTTCCCTAAAATTCACACATGAAGACATGGGGAGAAGATGGTCATCTATAACACCAAGACCATTGACATCTTGATCTTGAACTTCCAACCTCCAGCGCTGTAAGAAAATAAGTCTCTGTTTTTTAAGCTGGGCAAGCTGTGATGCTTTGTTATGGCAGCCCAAGCTGACTAATCAGTACTTCCCAGTCATACAACACAGAGTTGTTAAACCCATTGAGAGATACAAATGTATTTGGGAATTCAACTTCCATGACATTTTGGCAGAATCGCAAGAATCTGTTTCTTTCTGAGTGTATTTCTGCAACAACAACAACAACAACAACAACAACAACAACAACAACAATGGTAATCTCAATAGCAACCACAGCATCTACCACCTATTACACCTATTTACCCAGCATTGTACCCAGGGATTTCCATCCATACCAGAGGAATATCACAAAGCCTCTCAAAATATCAGTGGTGCAAAACAATGCATGTTTATTTCTTGCCAATACATTGCCTGAGTGGGCACTCTTGGCTGGGAGGTTTCCTTTCAAGAAGTGAGTCAAAGGACTGATATATTCCTTCCTCCTTAGGGTTCTGCCCTGACAGAACCCACTACATCCAATCATTGGGTCTTGGGGGTGGAGGAGAGAAGATTGTGTTGCTTATAGGAGGGTTTCATGGTCCTGGTTTGGAAGTGGAGTCATCACTAGACACCAACTTTCCATGCACCAGAACGAGAGACAAGGGAGCCTGGAAAGTATAGTCTCTGGAGAGAGGATGAGCAAACTGAGGAACAGCAAAACTGCCTTTGATACAATCCCTGAAAGTTTTCTTTCTCTCCGAGTCTTATGCTTTAATAATAACTTGTAAAAGCTGAATCTTATTATTCCCCTTTTACAAATGAAATGAAAGTGAGGGTTAGAGAGAGCAAGTAGTATGTCTGAGGCCATATTTCTGGTGTGTGATGGAGATAAAAGTAAAATTGAGACCCAAATGTCTCCCAAACCTGCGTTCTTTTTATTACACCAGTATCTAACAAAATGAATTTTATAGAATATGAATTCCAAGAGATTCTTTAACAAAAGAAAAGTTTTGTGGTCAAGTACAGTTAAAATACATCGCACACTACAGGCCCCCTCTTGGATACTCAACATGGGCTTTGATATATTAAGGTATCTGAGAACCCAGACCCAGACCCACCTAGCTCATCCGTTGGACATCCTGGTCATAACCATGATAGGGTGACTAGCAAGTTGCTTTCAAGTACAGTAGCGGCTGCCAGGATGGTGTTCCAGCACCACAACTAGCATCTATTCTGGTTGATCATTCACAATGTCATTAGCTTCTAGAAGCCCCACTTCCTGGGCAACAGTATTGGCTTACCCAAGATCCTGATGGGCTGCTTTGAACCCTGCGCATATTATTGTCCAGATTAATCAAGCCATGGTGGACAGCACCTGGGAATAATTCTGGCATCTGCCACCCAATCCAGTGGAGCCCCAGACCAGAGGATCCTCAACCCTGGTGACAGAGAAGGTCCCCTTGGTGATTTCAGTGGTCCCCCAGTGGGAAATGCCACATGACCACTTGCATCTGTGACTGCTCCCCGTTGCTACTGTTTCCCTAAAGTTCCCCTCATACAGCTATTTTTAGTACAAAGGCTTTATTACCAAGCCAAAGATGTTGGCTCTGAGCGATCCAAGAATGGACAACTAAGTGAGTGGGCAGTCAGGGAGGCCTGTTCAGGTGCCAGTTAGGCATCGTGAGCTCCACCAGCATGCCACGGAAGCACTTCTGGGACAGGACATGAAGAAGAGCTGCGCCGGGGGATGGTTTGGGGTGAGGGATGCCAAGGCTTTAGGTCTCTCTTTTAAACAATCCTGTTGAAGTTCATCTCCAACTAATGGGAAGAATTCATTAAAAACCACAAAAAGCTGACTTATAACAGATATTAAAAGCATTAGGTTTATTAATAAAATGAGCATTAACACTGAAGTATCACTTGCTCTATTTCAGGCACTTTCTGAGATGCATAATTAACTAGGCTGAATATGACAAATATCATCATTATCTTCTTTTACAGGTGAGAAACCTGAGGTGGAGAAAAGTTTTTAAGATTTAATTATAGAGCCAGGGTTTGACCGCAGGCTGCTGACCATAGGCTCTATACTCTTAATTGCCAACAACCTCACTGCCTCTTAGTAAATAAGATAAGGTTTGATCTAATATCTATTACATTCCAGTAAATGATTGTTACAACTTAAGCAACAGTAAAATTTTCAAATATGTATATCTAAGACACTTTAATTTTAAATTTTAGCCTTTTTGATAAATTGGGCTATTGCTGTTGCCTAATTATTATTCTTTACGTAGAAACTGAGAGGGTTCAGTAGGAGAATGAATATTGACAGTTTTAAGAGGAAATCTTTACTGCTTAAGATAAAATGTGACCTAATAGCTCTTGATTCAATGGGAAAGGCACTAAAATAGTTGGATGTGATTTCCCCCATGTCAAAATATGGCTCAGACAACAAGTATCAGTCATGCTACAAAAGATCGCAGCAATAGAACCAACATTTTGGATATTTTTAGGACAATAAATGATTTATGCTACAACTTGTAAAACTTAATAACTAGTTTTACAGTTTAGCTTATTTAGGATGTGTGTGTGTGTGTGTGTGTGTGTGTGTGTGTATTAGGGGTATTTACTGTATCATTTGTTACATATTTTGAATATACACCTATGAGTGTCAAATCTCACAGAAGTAGCTCTGGGTGGTCCATGAATTGAGAATTATACTTTCATATCATCTGATGTATTAGGTTGAATAGTGCTCCCCTGCTCCCAAACATTCATATTCATCTAAAGCCTCAGAGTGTTGGGAAATAGAGTCTTTGCAGATGTCATTAGTTTAGATGACATCATACTGGTTGAAGGTGGGCTCTAAATCCAATGACTACTGTCTTTATAAGAAAAATTCAGAAACAGAGACATGCAGACACACAGAAAGTAGAGTATTATATGAAGATGGAAGCCGAAATTGGAGTGATGCTACCTTGAGCCAAGGAATGCCAAGGATTCCTGGCAACCACCCACAAGAAGGTAGAAGAGGCAAGGAGGGAATCTCACTAGAGGCTTGGCAGGTAGCAGGCTCTGCTGACAGCTTGATTTTGGACTTAGCTTCTCAAACTGTGAAGGAATACATTTTTGTTTTAAGCTATGCATTTGTGATAATTTCCATGGCAGCCCTAGCAAACTAATCTGTCTGCCTCTGCACATCCTACTCATTCTTCAAGTCAAATTAAATTTCTGTCTCTTTTGGGAAGCTGTCTTCCTCCACACATTTAGATATCCCTTTTCTCTAAACCCTGAGAGGGCTTATTGTCTCGAGAATTCCTACTCTTCCTTCAAGATTAGTGCAGGCTTTTCCTTTCCTGAATATTATCAATACCTTAAGAAGCATGGAGCTTTTGCATTATGCTCCTGCGGCTCCCAGATTTTTACTTTTATGATTGTACTCCTCAGGTTATTTTCATTGTTTATTTACCTGTGAGTCATTTGAATATAGAGATTATGTCTTTCATTTGTGTCTAATGTCATAGATCCTCAAGTGTGTGCTTATTGAATGATAAGCATGACCAAGCCTGGGAGACAAGGAACTTCGCTCAATTGCATTAGGCAACGGTCTAGTGATTCTTATCTTAAATTCCTTTAGACCTCGCCTTTATCTTCTTAGAGCTTGTGGGCTTACAACAAGTGTATACTTAATGTAATAAATGATTATAATCCTGGGTCTTTTAATACCTGAAGCATCTTCAGAGAAGTTGAAAATGTGTTAGAGATGCTTACAACATCCCTGTGAGTTTCTGGCATATTAACACCTATCATTTTCATCTGCTTCCTTTAACATCTTTCCCTTAGAGTTTAGTTCTCTCATGACTTGTAAAGTCATTACTAAAATTGCATTAAATAATGTTTTAGAGAGAACATTCATTGTTCCTTATTCCACTATACCTAAACCTCATGATTTTACTTTTATAATTTTTGGTTGCTCTTTTCATATCCATGCTTAATCTTCATAACTTTAATCACAGTGAGTGTAACTATAGTCTTGTTTTGTGTTTACAGTGCATGTCTGTTGCTGCCTCCTGCCCCTTTTCTGGCAGAAAATCCAATCTTCAATCTGTTTTGTCAGTCCACTCCTCTTTCGCTCTCAGTCCCTGTGGCTCCTCTGGGATGACTCCAGTGCTTGCTGTTGGCGTGGGCATACAACCCACACTTTCTGGATTTCTGAGCAAAGAAACAGACAATATGGTTGGAATATGTTTGTCCTGATATTGGCTCTCAAGTAAATAATCCATTCATTACTACAACCTAGATTTATTAATCCGTGTTTACCACAAATACCTACTGAGCACCTACTATGTAGGTTTGGCTTTGGAAATGCAAGTTGAACAAATGGAAAATCTATACTCTCATGAAGCTTACAATAATTAGGGTGTGGAGAGGAAAGAGACAAAACAAAACAAAACAAAAAAACCAGTAAGTGGACATGCTATTTCAGATAGTGATGAACTGCCATGAACACAATAAAAATGTGATGTGCTGTGAAGAAAATAGAACATGGAGCTGTGGAAGTTAGTATCTGGTGTGTGAATGGGAGAAGCTAATTTAGACTAGGTGGTCAGGAAAGGCATTTCCTGGGGGACAATATTAAAGCGGAGACTATTATGAAACAATAATGATGAAAAGAGCCAAACAAGCAAAGATAGGGGAACAGCAAGAGTGAAGGACCTAAAATGAGAAGAAAATGAGCGTATCTGAGGAAAAGAAGAAGGTGAGTAGTGGTAGGAGACCAACTCAGAGAAGAATATGAGGTTTAACTCATGAGAAGACCTGTCAGCTTTGTGAAGAGGTTAGATTTTATTCCAAGTGCAAAGCAATAGGGAGCAGCTGGAAAATTATAAGCGAGGGAACAATGTGATTTGACTTATGATCAAAATAATTTTTATGTGACTATGGGATTGGGAGAGGGCAAGTGTAGGAGCAGTGAGAGCAGGTAGGAGGTTATTGCAGTAGTGGAGATGGTAGATGACGTTGGCTTAGAGGGAGTGGTGGCAGTAGAGGTGGTGAGGAGTAGATTCAGGGTATGGTTTTGAATTAAAATTTATAGATGAATTGGCTATGGTGGCAGAGGAAGAGAGGGATCAATACAATTAAAGCTTGAGAATACCCTTGGGTGATGGTGACGTTTTCTGAAATGGGAAAGAACAGAGGGAGGAACAAGTTGGGTGGTGAGTGAGTCATAAGTTCAGTTTTGAGCCTGTTATATATGAGATATCTATGAGACAGAGGCTTAATATATGACTCTGAATTATTTGGGGAGATTGGGACTGGGGATATAAATTTCAGAGTCATTAGTATATAGATGTTGTTTAAAGTCATGAAACTGAATATGTTTACCTAAAGACAGCATGTAGATAAAATAAGAAATTTAAGAAAATAGGCTGAGAACCCTCTAGCATTTCCAGTGAATTGAGATGGAGAAATCAGGGTTAAGGCATCAAGAACATATAATAATTATTAACATATAGGCATGTAAGAGAAGAGTTCCAAAATGTGTGAAGCAAAAACTTACAGAATTAAAAGGAAAAACAGACATTTCGGCAATAATAGGTATTTTAATATTATACTTTCAGTAATGGATAGAACATTTAGAGAGAAGATAAACAGAGAAATGGAAGATTTGAAAAATGCTATAAAGCAACTAGACATAACAGGTATCTACAGAGCACTCCACCCAACAACAGCTGAATAAATTCTTCTTAAGTGAGCATTGGAAATTCTACAAGATAGACCATATGTTAGGACATAAAATAAATCTCATAAACTTACAAGGACTGACTTCATACAAAAATATATTGTTCAGACACTCTAGAATAGTATTATAAGTCAATAACACAAGGAAATTTTGGAAGTTTATATATGTGTGAAAATTAAAAAAAAAACACTCCTAAATAACAAATAGAACAAAGGGGGGAAAAAGCACATAAAAATTAGTTATTTGAAGACCAAAAATTTGACAAACTTTTAGCTAGATTGGCCAAAAAATTTCAAATTACTAACGTAAAACTTAAAAAGTGGATATAACTATAGACTTTATAGAAACAAAAAAGAATTACAAAGGAATAATATGAAAAGTTATCATACCAGTAATCCCAATACTTTGGGAAGCTGAGGCAGGAGGATTTCTTAAAGTTGGGAGTTCAAAAACCAGCCTGGTCAACATAGCGAGACCCTGTCTCTACAAAAAATTAAAAATTAGCTGGGCATGGTGACACATACCTGTAGTCCTAGCTACTTGAGAGGCTGCAGTGGGAGGATTGCTTGAACCCAGGGATTTGAGTTGAGGCAACAGTGATTACACCACTGCACTCCAGACTGGGTGACGGAGTGACAGAATGAAACCCTGTCTCACAAAAAAAAAAAAAAAAAAAAAAAAAAAAAAAAAAAAAGAAAGAAAAGAGAAGAAAGAAAAGAAAAAAAGGAAAAATTTATGTCAACAGATTAGACAAGTTAGATAAAATAGATAATTCCTAGAAATACACAAACTATCAAAACAGACTCAAAAAAATATAGGAAATGTGAATAGACATGTAACAAATAGTTGAATTAGTAATCACAGCACATTTCACAAAGAAAATTCCAGGACCAGATATCTTCCCTGGTGAATTCTACAAAACACTTGAAGAATGCAATGAATGAAATGCTATCCCTCACAAACTCTTCCAGAAAATAGAAGCAGAAAGAAGACTTTTCAACCCATTCTATAAAGTGATTATTATGATGTTACTAAAAAAGACAAAAAATTTCCAGGAGAAGAATAGCACAGACCAGTATCCTTTATGTATATAGATGCAAAAATCCTCAACAAAATAATTGCACACTATATAAAGTAAAAGAGTTATATACTTTGCCTGGCTAAATTTTCCCTGGAGTTCATGTTTGGTTTAAAATGCAAAAATCAATCAGCGTACTACACTATGTTAAGAGAAAAAAGGACAAGAGCCAATTAATTAAAATTAATTAAATGAGTTAAATTAATGAAAAGGACAATCTCAATTAATGGAGAAAAAGCATTTGACAAAATCCAGTACCATTTTATGATATAACATTAAACAGACTAGAAACAGAATGAAACTTCATCATCATAATAAATAACATCTATGAAGAAAACATAGTTTCATGCTCAATATTATGAGGCTAAAGGCTTTTCTTACAAGAATGGAAACCCAATGAGGATGTCCACTTTTGCTACTTCAATATTGAAGTAGATTCTAGCTCAGGTATTTAGGAAAGAAGAAGAAATAAAATGTATCCAGATAGAAAAAAAGAAGCAAAACTATCTCTATTTGCAAATGATATGATCTTGCACGTAGAAAATTCTAAGGAAACAATGCTAATCAAGAAAATCCCATTAGATATAATAAATGAGTTCAGCAAGATTGCGGGATGCTAAACAAATATGCAAAAATTAATTGTATCTCTATATACTAGGAATGAATAATATAAAAAAATAATGTCACTGAAAGAATCATTAAAAACAAATACATAGAGAAAAACATCATAAGAAGTAAATGGCTTATACACTGATTAAAGAAATTATTGACAGAAATTAAGAAGTTTCTAAAGAAATGAAAAAACATTCCATGTTCATGGATTGAAATATTTAGTTAAGATGGAATACTTTCCAAATTCTTCTATAGATCCAATGCAATACCATTCAAGATTCCAGCTGGCTTTTTTTTTCTTTAGAAATTGACACCCGGATCCTCAAATTTATGTGGCACCACAAGGAATACAGAATATCAAATATTTTGTCAAAGAACAAGTTAGAGGATCATATTTCTGATTTCAAAACTTGCTGTAGAGCTACAGTAATCACTACTGTGATGTACTGGCATAAATATAGTCATGGGGATCAATGAAATCACATGAGAGTCCAAAAATAAACTCTCTTATTTATAGTCAGTTGATTTTTGTCAAGACTGCACAAATAATTTGATGGGAAAAAAATAGTCTTTCCTAGAAATGATGCTGAGATATTAAAGTATCATTGGGCTTCTGCCTCTCACCATATAAAACATTAACTCAAAATGAATATAAAAACCTAAATGTAGGAGCCAGTACTATAAAACTCATAATTATGACCCCAAAAACAAAGTCAACAAAAGAAAAATGAAAACTTGGGCTTCATCACCAAAATTAAACTTTTGGTGCATTGAAGAATACTATCATAAGTGAAAAGACAACCCACTGAATGGGAGAAAACATTTGTCAGTCATACACCTGATCAGACTCTAGAATCTAGAATTTGTGTAGAACCCTTACAACTTGTGGTAGACAGAATAATGGTCCCTAAAGATTTCCAAGTCCTTATCCCTACAGCCTGTGAATATGTTGCATCAGATGGCAGATGGTACTTTGGATGTGATTAAGATAAGGGCCTTGAGATGGGGAGATTATCTTGAATTATCTGGGTGGACCCAATGTAATCACTAAGGTTATTATAAGAGACAGGCAGGAAGATCAGAGCTGGAGAAGAAGATGTGACAATGGAAGCAGAGGTTAGAGTCATGCAATCATGGACCAGAACATGTGGGCAGCTTCAAGAAGCAGAAAATGGCTTGGAATGGATTCTTCCTTTGAGTATCCAAAACCTCTTCAAGTGTCCAAAACTCCAAAAGGAATGCTGCTCTGTTGGCACTTTGAATTGGGCCTAGTAAGACTCACGTTCAATGTTTGATCTTTAGAAGTATAAGACAATAAATTGGTGTTAGTTTAATCCACTGTTTAATCTGTCATAGCAACAATAGAAAACTCATATAGAATTTGGTGCCTGCAAATGTGGTGCTCCTGTAAGAAATCTAGAATTGGTTTTTGGAATTGGACAATCGGTAGAGGCTAGAAACATTTGAGGATCATGATAGAAAAAGCCTAGATTTTCCTGAATAGATTGTTAGTAGAAATATAGATGCTAAACGCTTTGCTGGTGGAGGGCTCAGAAGGAAGTGAGGAGCAAGGTAGAGTAAGTCTGTATAGTCTTACAGAATACCTGAATCACCACAGGCAAAGTGTTGGTAGAAATATGAATGCTGAAAGTGTTGTTGGTGAGATCTCCAAAGGAAATGAGAAACATGTTATTGGGAACCAGAAGAAAGGGAATCGTTGTTGTATAGTGACAGAAAACTTACTAAAATTTTATCTTGCAGTTATGTAAGAAGCAGAGCTGGTAAGTGATAAAGCTCCTTTGTATTTAGCTGGGGAGATTTTTTTTAGCAAAGTGTTGATGAGGTCACCTTGTTTCTTCTTCCGTTTGTGTGAAAAAACAGATTGCAAGACACTAAAATTAGGTGATTCCATGTCAGGACCGAGTGTCTTGGAGAGAAAGCCAAGAACACAAGTGGTTATTTTGCTAGCACCTAGGAAGGATTAAGAGATCAGAGTGTTTGGCTGGGCATGGTGGCTCACGCCTATAATCCCAGCACTTTGGGAGGACAGGAGATCAAGACTATCCTGACTAACATGGGAAACCCCATCTCTACTAAAAAAATAGAAGAAAAATTAGCTGGGCATGGTGGTGGACACCTGTAGTCCCAGCTACTTGGGAGGCTGAGGCAGGAGAATGGCGGGAACCCGAGATGGCGCCACTGCACTCTAGCCTGGGCGACAGAGCGAGACGTTGTCTAAAAAAAAAAAAATGAGATCAGAGTATTCAAATAACATGGAGAGCTGACTGAAGAGGCTGAGTGTGTGACTCAGCTATCTAACCAGAATTCAGGGATAGAGATGGAATTACCCAGGAAAGATCTCTGGAAGATCCTAAGGTCTAAGGGAGTGAATCTCTAGACATACACAGGAGACCCACAGGGTTCTTGAGAATGTTTTATCGGCAGAAACACTGACAGCTTGAACAAAAAAAAAAAAGACAGAAAAGATGAAATAAAAGACTTCAGAAATTCTCTAGGCAGTCAACAGGCTGATACACAACCTACCTGGAAACCTGTGCTATTCCTCCCTGAGAAGACAAGGCAGCCTCAGAGAGGGAAGTAACCAGTCCAAAGGGACAACAGTGGCATGTTCTCAAGCATTGGAAATAGAGGGTGTAGGATTTTCTTCTGAGAGTTACAATGTAACATGAGAATAAATAACAATAGGAACAGCAGTGGCAGCAAGAGGTGTCATTTACTGAGTGCACTCTGGACACCATTCTATGTGTGTTTTACATATTAAAAGTAATGGCAAGGACCATAATTATTTTTGCACCAACCTAATATTATCTCATTTGATCATTTTACCAATCCTGTGAAGTAGGTAGTCCCATGACCATTTCCAAACATGTGCAAATTATGGTTTGGAGAGACCAAGAAACTTGACCATGGCCACAGGGCAGGGGTAAAGCAGACTACTTTCAAAGCCTGGACTGGGTGTCACTATGCTGTGTTCCCTCCTCATTCTATAATGGATTAGAGCGACATATTAAAAGTCACCACAAAGGTACTAACTCTCGAACCAAAGAGGGATTTGTCAGAAACAGATTTATGGCATTAGCATATGAGAAGAAAAGCAAAAAACTAACGAAAATGGATGTCAGTAATTCCTCATAGAAGCACCCAAGTACAGAAGACGTCTTAACAAAGAATTTTGAATATTTAGATCTCTGCTCTTGTTAACCTTATGCTGAGATACGAATACTTCGAGTTGTGTCAGCTCTCGGATAATCCGCAACCCAATGTATCCAAATATTATATGCAAAATATCGAAGTCATTGCTCACCAAAAAGCCTACAATTTTAACATCCTCCTTGTAGGTTATCTCCAAGTAGAAAATGTGGAGAAAACATATACCTAAGAAATGTGGTCTACAGGAAAGTTCTATTTCTCACTCAAGTGACTAAAAAGGACATTCCTGGGGTTCCATAATTAGGTGATGTAATGTGGTGGTTAAAGCGTAGGTTTCAGTGGACGGACTTAACATTGAATTATGGCTCCATTACTAATTAGCTGTGTAACTATGGGCAACCTGTCTTGTAGGATAATAGTGAGGACAAAATGTGATGTACCTAGCGTAGTATCTTATGCAGACTAACCACTCAGTATAGTTTAATTATCATTATTATGATTATGTCATCTCTCAGAAATAACAAATCAGATTCCTGAGCCTGTAAGATGGGAGAGAAGACCTGGAATTCTGGAAACATTCTTCCAGGAGTGTCCTACTCTGCCCGAATCCCATGGGATTTCATAAAACAGAATAATTTCAGAAAATAAAAGGGAGGAGGTGGAGACCAAAAAAAAGATTGCTAATGTTTTATGTTATCAGGTAAGTGTTAAAATTCAATCAAACAAAACAAAGCAAGCCACAAATGAAACAAATAAGCCTGCTATCACCTAACCTCACCATTGTTTCTAAGAGAAAGGGCATTTCAACATCAAAATGTCACAAAGAAATAATCTTAGAATGAGGAATGGTTCTCTGAATAAATTCAGCTTTCTGAAAACATCACTTAATTTATTCCATTTCCTGTTTAATAGAGGTCAGTGAAAACATTATCTCTTTTGGTGCCAGTATGTGGACAAACATTTAGAAAAGATTGGTGGAGTCCACTTTGCCAAGTCTGTTTTCATCCAACTAGTTGATGTTGCTGGTAGACACTGTAAACTGCTTCTCTATTTCTAAGCAAGGTCACACTACAATTTATTGAGTGCTCTGTTTTTCTATAATCAGTTTTGTGGACAAATATCATGCATATGATCTGACCACGTCAGACTGCAGAGAGTTACTGCTGATACTGAGATAGAATAGAAGATCACATGAACATTTTAATTTTCTCCTTGTAAATTTCTAACACTTGTCAAGCATATATTATTATGTTCCAGATGCTATTCCAAGGTTTTATGTAAATATATTATTTTACCAAAGCTCCACAGCATTCTATTTAGTGGGTGAAATTATTATTCTCATTTACAGATAAGGTGTATAAGGCATACAGAGGTTCAGTGTCACAATCTAGTAAATAGTGAGCTCTTACTCCATCATCCAGCTCAACTCATCATCTCTTCGCCTGCAGAGCTTGTCGTCTTGTGAGGGAGTTGGTCACATAACCAGATTTTTAACAAAGTAACATGAAGACCGAGGCAAGCATAAATCACTTAGGAATATACAGAATTAATCATTGGACCATCCTGAGGTTCAGGCTGCTTCTACCTCCTTCTTCCTCCTCCTCTTCCTCCTTCTTCTCCCCCTGCTCCCCTCCTTCTCCTCCCCTGCTCCCCTCCTCCTCCTCCCCTCCTCCTCCCCTTCTCCTCCTCCTCCTCCTCTTCCTTCTTCTTCTTTTTCTTCTTCTTCTTTCTCCTTTCTCCTTTCTTCTTCTTCCTCTTGAAGGAGGTTTTCTTTCGTATAACACTAATATTTGGCCGGGCAGAGTGGCTCACGCCTATAATTCCAGCACTTTGGGAGGCTGAGGCAGGCGGTTCAGGGTCAAGAGATCAAGAGCATCCTGGCCAACATGGTGAAACCCCATCTCTACTAAAAATACAAAAATTAGCTGGGTGTGGTGGCGCACACCTGTAGTCCCAGCTACTCGGGAGGCTAAGGCAGGAGAATCACTTGAACCTGGGAGGTGGGGGTTGCAGTGAGCCGAGATCATGCCACTGCACTCCAACCTGGCAACAGAGTGAGACTCCATCTCAAAAACAAAACAAAACAAAACAAAAACAAAAAAAACTTAATATTTATAGGTTAGTCTACTATGATAATGGAATTTGAAGGGCAGAAAACTTTCTTGCTATGCTCCCTTCACTATTTATTGCAGAGGAATATCTGTAAGCAAGAGGATGGCTTTAAATGGCCGTTGACATCATAGCTTTTCTTTGCTTCTTTTCTGTTTGGTTAATTAAGTCAAGCTTTTAACAAATCCAAACCCTGGATCTAAACATGGCTATACATAGAAAAGATAAATAATACATGCTTCATTGTATCTGAAGTATTTATATCTACAATTTTTAAGGTTGGGCATGGAACTTTATGGAACTTCTTGGAGTACATTTGTTTCCTACTTGGAATATTAAAAAATGAGACAATATCACCAGGAAAGAACACAAAGGGCCAGCACAAAGGGCTGGAGTTTCTCCCGATACTGAACTCCACTTCCTCCCGTAGCATGCTGATGGAGGGATTCCCACTGTTGGAGTGGGAAGCATTTTAGTAAGATGGCTCTTGTGAAGGTATGTTAATATTGAAACATGTATTAAGCCTACTCTCTGTGAAATCAGGCTTGGTTGGGACTATTACTCTACTCCTATGGTGTATGGAGGCCATGCGATCAATAGTACTTCTTAAAATCCTGCTGTTTTAATTCAATGAGTTTAGTGCTTAGAGATCGCAACTATAAGAGAGCAAGGGAAATGATGCAAGAGAGCAAAAGAGAGCTGATTCATGGATTCATGCGTGGCCTTGCAGGCTTTGTTAAGAAGCACACAAATGATTGGAAATTATTGGTGAATTTTAAGCAATGAAGTCTCAAATGGTCAGATAGAAATGTGGAATATTCACATGGCAGTGTGGAAGATGAATTAAGAGGTCAAAGATTGGAGGAGAAGCTATTGTAATATTAGATGGTAGGAATTTGGGCTACAAAGTCAGATAGGCCAATATTCAAACCCCACATCTACTACCTAGTAGCTGCTTTGAAACCTGAAAATCAGCTTCAATCTTTCTAAGCCTCCACTTCTTACCTATATGGAGGAAGACAGGGTAAATGGGCAGGGTTATTGTGAGATGTAAGAGATTATTTGAATAGAGTGTTCCACATAGCACCTCTCATATTAAATAAGTAGCATTATTATGTCATGCAATTTTTAGGTGTCCATCACATTTTTCCATTCATACGCAATGCTAATATCAGAATTTCTTGGAAAGCTAATGGCATTTTTTTTCTTTGTGCAACTCAGTATAAAACCTAGAATGAAAACTTCACCATGAAGATCACTTACTGATTAAAATTAACCCTGATGAACATACACGTGATTGACAGAACATCTTAACATGAAACTGGGATGTGTAAGTCTCCGATGGGAAAGAAAGAAGGGATGAACAAATTGCGAAACAAGAGGCTGGTTGGTGGTGAGCATGTTGAGAGCAGAGGCAAATACTGCATAAGAGCCTGGACTTACTAGTTAGATTCATCTGTAGTTTGGCTCAAGTTAAAAATCCTAGTTCTTTCTCCTCATAAGTTTTTCTGAGTCTTCGATTTTATTTCCCCATAAAATAGCACTTTGTATCAAAATGGAGTTCCTTGAATGCAATTTAAAATTGGGTCTGTGTTACTACTAAGTGATCCTCTGGCTCTGTTTTTTCCCCTACAAGTAGTTTCTAAAGTAGAATCTGTAGTCTTGCAGGTGGCTTGAAGTGGCTTTTTGGAACCAGTAATACTCTTGTGGTAGATTGTATTTATTCAGTGGTGAATCTATGAGGTCATTGTCATCCTCTAGAATAATGGGTTGATTTGACAGCCTCAGATGTCTATACTTGAACAGAAACACTGTTCCTCCAATTAACAGTGAATTTAATTGGATACCTTTTGGTTAAAACTCTGGAAGAACAGCTTTTGGAGACAGAAAGAAGCAATGCAAAAGTTGGCCTGAACTGATGAGGTGTAGAGTTCTTTGAACTCTTTTGTGATCAAAACTAAAATTGATTTTTCACCATAGTTTTAGGGTGGGAAGCTCTGTTTCCTAAGCCATCAATTTCTTTTTACATTTTTCCAATGTAAGTTGGGTAAGGAAAGGTTTCCATGGCAGCCACTTACTGATAGTAGATACAATCGAGATAAAGAAATATGTATATATTTACAGATTAACACTGGTTTCTCCTCACATTAAGGTTTTAATGAAATGGTTCTTCTATAATTTATAATTATTTGAAAACAAAAGAAGATTATTTGAACAAAGAGCCAAGTGAAAATGATCCAGTAATTCAAATACAATCTATTTCTCCACGCCAGCACAGTCGTTCTAACACATGACAAGATGAATTAAGGAACAGTTTATTACCAAAAGGATAAATAAATGGGCATGGATAGAATAAGCTTAATTATTCCTCTTAAAGCATATGCCTTATGCATGGATAACATTGGCAGCAGCCTCATTCACAGTGAGATGTAAAAGGTTCTGAAAGATCCTTCTGGCTTCAGGTTCTGCACCTTATGTTCCATAATGCCACAGCTTCTCTAACTGATCCCTCTTTTGGGAGGGGCTTTCTGATGTGGATCATCCTTTCTTCTAATGTCTAGGTAGAGATTAGCACTTTGTTGATAGAGACCAGATGTGCAGTGTGTTTCTCCGTGTCTCACCACGACGGCTCACGGTTGGCCCAGAGGTGTGCAGAAGCAGCCTACCAGAGATACACGATTTGCGAGACCCAGCTTGTGTAGCTAAGCTGGGTCAGTCAGATTTTCCTGGTGCTCTGAGTTGAGAAATACGGAGACACCACGGCCATGTGCAGGAAGTCAGAAAGTTCCTTTCGGGCCCTGGCCAGCAAATTCTGACATGTACACTGAAGAAGGAGACAAGATATTGACTACAGGGTGAGGAAATAGAGAAAGATGGAGGAAAAGGAGCAGCTATGCAGAGAGAAACTGAGGCTTGGAAAGAGGAGAGACAGACCCAGAGGAGATGAGCAGCTCAACACTCCAGTTCTTTCCCATCTCTTGTCCAGCAGCCTGCCCTTACATCCTTAGAATAGTAGCACTTTCTCTCCAGTAGCTTAATATAGTATAGGTCTTGGATTTTCACAACCTAAAAACTAACCAAAAACAAATATAAAAATGTTTCCGGTTGGAACTGTGTTTAAGAAACATTGACAAGATATTTTGTAAGTGCCTGTTGGTTAGAACCAAGTTAATGAAACTGACAAACTGGCCACTCAATGGGCTTAAGAAAACATGGCAGGAATTGAAAAGGTCTGGTGGGAAGGGGAGGGTTGGGAAACTCTAATATCCTCCACTTGTTATTCCTGAGTGAACTGTGGGCTGGGAGTCTAAGGAGATGATAAAGAAACAGTGCAAGCAACACATTTTTTTTCTCCCTCAGTTAGATGACTTTCACTCAGTTGTGGTTCAGTATTATGCCCTAAACTTCCATTGCGGCATCAGAAAAAACTGCTTTTTGAGGCTCACACTTGCTTTTCATACTGAGCTGTGGTTAGCATTGCCATCTACGACACTGCTTGTGTTCCTTTTAAGTTTTATGTAGGACATGTCTTCCAAAGCTGAGTGCTAGGTAAAATTTTGCTCCTCTTCTTAAGAACTGTCAGGATTTATCTTCATGAGCATTGAAAAACCTACCGAAAAAATTATGTTACCATTTTTATTTTATTTTCTTATTGTATTTTTTACATTGTTATTAACTATAGTCACCATGTTGTACAATACCATTTTTATTTTGGTTGTCAGGAAGCTCAGAGGTAAAGTCCTGGAGGACCTTCTGGCCCGTATATCTTTATTCTCTTTCTTTTCTTCCAGGCATAGGCTCTTGGGTTTAATTCCGTGTTCACTAGATTTGACATTGACACATTAATGTTGTAATTCATATTTTAATATTTTATTACATTCATTTCTTTAAGCCATATGAGACTGAAACTCAGGCTGTTCCCCTAGTGTCTTTATTGACTCTGCTCCTGTTCCTTCTGCCTGGAAATTCTTTACCAACCCTCACTTCCACCCACCAGAAGAATCCTCACATTTCCTCCACAGACACCACCTCCTGGAAGCCCTGCTGTTGACCTCGGACCGTGGGCCCTGCCCTTTGTTTGGCCTGTGCTCACCAGACAAAGCTGCCTTGCATTTGCTGTTACCTCTCGGTCCCTCTCCCTACACTGCCAGCCCCTGAGGGCAGAAACCACTCTTCATGGTGAAGCTAGTGCCCCACATGGGTTCAGTGAATCAATGGATGAAGCACTTGCTGCTTATAAAGAATGATAATTGATCATGATGCAGTACTCACTAGATGTCAAGGACGTATTTACATTTTTTTTTTCTTATTAACTTATTTAATTGCACCTCTTCCCCTTAAACAGGTAGTGAGGACTATTGTTTCCCGCTTTGACAAATGAGAAGACAGGGGCCAGAGAGGTTAAGAGACTTGCTCCAGCTCACATACCTAGTGGCAGAGGAAGTATTGGAATGTGGTGGTCTACACCTGAACCTCACACTGATATACTTTGCTGTGCTGCCCCTCTATGTCTTCAAGTACAAAGCCTAAATTCATCTTTTGGTGTGAATGTTTTAGTCAATATACCCTTTTATTTTTTTCACACCATGCTATACATATGTAGGCATTCATATGGCCCAGATCTGAAGCCTTCCTTCCCTCCTTTGACTCTCCTTTGATCCTGCAGCTGAGTTGCTAGATGCAAAGGAATTACAACCTCGTTCGGTTCCTAGCATATATTAGACAACTGATAAATGAAAACTGTTATCTTTGTTATTATTATTGTTATTACTACCAGTTATCTTCTTGCTAAACTGCCATTTTCTTTAGGGCAAGGATTTTTGTCTTATTCATCTCAGATATAATTGGTGCTTATAAATGTTAATTTGGATTCAGTTGCTCATGGCAGATTAGCAGATGGCAAACTTGTACATCTGAGGCTAAGACAGGGTGGTTCTGTTCTTTCATCCAATCAAGAAACATTTACTGAGCACCTATGTAGCAGGCACTAGTCTAGACCATAAGGGATCCAATCATGAGGACACAGACGATACTCCCTGTTCCATGGAGTTTGTGTTCTGGTAGAAGGAGGCAGAGAATCAAAAGCAAAAAAAAGCTAAAATATATAATATGTGAGATGTGCTGTAGAGAGAACTAAGCAGACCATGAGAAGAGGGAGCACTGGAGGCATTCCGATTTTAGAGGTGGTAATGGAAGAACTCGCTGGGAAGGCGATATTGGAGTAAGATGTAGGGGAGCTGAGAGAAGGAGCAACATGGCGGAATGGAAATTAGCCGGGGAACGCGGTCCAGCAGAGGAAATAGCAAGTGCAAAGACTCTGTCTTAGTCCTCTTGGGCTGTCATAACAAAGCTACCATAGACTGAATCGTTTAAATGACAGAAAATGATTTCTCTTCCAGAGGCTGGGAAGTCCAGAGTCAAGGCACTGGCACATGAAGTGTCTGTTGAGGGCTGCTTTCTGTTTCACAGATGGAGCCTTTATGCTGTGTCTTACATGGTGGAAGTGGCAACACAGCTCTCTGCAGCCTCTTTCATAAGGGTGATTATTCCATTCATGAAGGTGGAGCCCTCAAGACCTAATCACCCCTCAAAGGCTCCACCTTCTGATACTGTCACAATGGTGATTAGATTTCAATATGTAAATTTTGTGGGGGGGCGGGCACAAACATTCAGATTGTAGCAGGCTCTGAGGTAGAAGTAGGATGCATAGGCTTTGGGAGCAGCAAGCCAGCCAGTATAGGCCAGTGGAGGGTTTGTAGTGGGAGTTATACAAGTCAGGGCAGTGGGGAAGTGCAGATTGTGTAGAACCTAGCAGTCCATTGTAATGGTTTTAGTTTTCCCTTGAAATAACACAGGAAGCTACAGAAGGGGTGTAAAAGGGGATGTGAGATGATATAACCTATTTTGATAGCAGGGTTAAGAATAAATGAAAAGTTAGGATGGTAGGCAGAATATAGATCACAAAGGCAGAAGCAGAAAGAAGAAGGTGTTTCCATAATCTGTGACAGTGATGGTGCTGGCTCGTTCCAGGCTGGTAGCCGTGGAAGTCATGAGAAATCTTCCACTGTGCATGTATTTTGACGGCGACATTGGCATGATGGGAGATTTGATGTGGAGTGGGAGAGTAAGAGAAGAATCACAGATGACTGGGTCTGAGTGGTGCAAATGATGGAGGTGCCAAAACTGAGATGCAGAAGGCTGGAAATAACTCTATTTGGGACATGCTAGATTTAAGATGTTTATTAGGTGTCTGTGTGGGGATGTAAAGCAGACAACTGGAAATTCGAGTCCAGGGGAAAGGACTAGAAAAGAGAGTCACCATTTGGGAGACACAAGCCTATAGATAGATTTTAATGCTATGAGACTGATGGCACCATGAAGAAGGTGAGTACATTGAGAAAAGAAAAGATGTCCAAGACTGAGTCAAGGAGATGAGGTAGAACCAGCAAAAAAAGATATAGAAGTAACAGTCAAGGTGGGTAGGGGGAGAATCCAGAGAGGGCGACATCCCAGAAGTCAAATAACTGGAGACTGTCAAAGAGCAGGGAGTGATCAACCATGTCAAAGGTGCGTTGAGGACAAAGAATCTTGACAGTTACATTTATTACAGCAACATGTGACTCGGTGTTGACATTAGAGGGAACACTTTCTTTTTCAAACAATAGAAGGTCACGGGAGTTGGGCAGAGCTGCTGTCTGTAAAGAAAGGGAATGGCTACCAGGAGATAAGGGGTCAACACCAAGTCTAGAAGGGCCACAAGATCAAGCTGGAAGCCACTACTCCCAGATTTTGGAGTAGGTGGAAACAGAATCTTAGTTAAAACAGTTTTACAAACAAGCAAGAATTTCCTGAGAAATTATTTTGAGTGCAATGTGGTGTTTCTAGCTGATCTTTGTAGGAGATGAGGGTGTGGTGTTTGAATGTTTCGGGCTAGCTGATGGTATGGGTAAAGGAATGAACACAGTCTCCATTTGGAATATACAAGGAAATGTAAAATAATAATAAAATATAATTGTAGACATTTGATCCAAATATATGTGGAAAAACATTTTTAAGAAGAAAAAAATGATCAGAATAACTACATTACTGCATTTTTAAAATGTCTTGGGGTTGCTGTCATTTTATCCTTTTTAAAACATCCTTTCAGCGTCTACCAATACCCTGTTTTTACAGAAAGTCGATTTTATTTTTGGACCACACATTAATTTCATTTCCCAGCATAATGACATTCCATTGAACAATTTCACTAGCCCTGAAAAGTGATTTGGTCATTTTGAGTCAGAAAATTAGCATTAGGCGGAAACACAAGATCTCCCATTACTCTGTCTTAAAAAATAAAAAGCTAAAAAGAGTTTTCTGTTTTTACCGCATCTAGTGATCATTCGGGTGAAAAAAAAGTGTCTGTTCCATCCCTTGCAGTGCCAAATTTCATCGCCTTTCCTTCACTGCACAGCTTGTTAAACGTGAACAAGTGCTTTGGATTTCATGGCAGCGTTAAAATTCTTTCTTAAATTGCCTTGGAACTTGGTGGCCCCTTAATTAATCCAGTCACTGCTAGACACTTTGTGTAATATTGTTTATAGAACTGATAGAAAAAACATATCTGTGCTGCAAGGACTGCAAATATAGTGAAACAGCAAACATAGACAAACGTTTGAATGTGGCCATGTGAAATGTCTCAACAATGTGCACAGAATATAGTTGCTGTTATTATTATTATTATTAATGTTGCTATTTTAAAAGATCTTGCAAAGAGGGAATGTATAAAAAGATTTAAATACCAGGCTGTCTTTGGGCTTTGTTCTCTGATGGAGTTGCTGAAGGAACTTGAGCATGAAAACGACATGTTCCTTCCACTCTGGTGGGTCTCTGGAGTACATACAAGAGGAAGCTGAGACTGCAGACACAGAACTGAGCTAACACGTTACTAAAATTGTCCAGATTAAAACAATGGAGCTAGACCTACGCTAGAAGAGACAAGGGCAATGGCTATGAGGTGGTAGATGTTAGTGGAATATTTCACATTTTGCTGTGTCTTTAGTTCTAGAAAATATAAGAATGACCCAATTCTCTCTTCTCCAGAATTTTAAATTCTAACATTTGTTTCCTAACTTCACTTTGGTGAGGTGCTCCAATGCGTTCTGTTTCCTTGAGTTTACTAAACTGGTGCTACTTCTTTCTAAAGAGCAGAGCTGATCAGCTAAAGCAACTAGTCATTTCTTTATGCAATTCAGTAATCTAAAAGTTGTCTTTGGGCAATCTTGACTCATTATATAAATCCATTATTCTTTTACCAAATCCTAGAAATGAGAAGAGACATCAATTTTTTTTCCTATGTGCCAACCATGTGTGCCTTACTTACTTCATCTGGTTTATCTTACGGTAAAATTGAGATGTTACAATTTATATTTTGGAAATAAATCTATCATAATTGAATATCGCAGAATGTGGTGTACAATAATTCCTGGTATTCTTTTGGCTTGTGAATTAAAGGTAGATATCGAAAATAACCCTTGGAAAGTCTTAGCCTAAGAGCATTGCCTGCTGATATATCTTAGCCATAAATCTTTAAGTAGAAATTACATTTAAAACAATCAAATATTTAAAAAGACTATTATGACTATTCATGACTATTATATTGATCTTAAGAATTCCAAAGGAGATTCCAGTCATAGTAGCCTTACTTCCTGTGACAATTTTTGCTTAACATGAAAATAGGCAACAGAAGCCATTGTTCCTCTGTAAGTGCTATTAGCACATGGACATATGTCCTCATTTTTACATCTTCTGCACCCTTTTAGCCCCTGGCCCTTAAGAGGCAGCCAATAAATTAGTGCTGAAACTGTACATTCTCAATAGCAGTCTAATTTTGCATATTAATATGATATAGAAAAAACCCTTGATGATAATTTACATAAAAAGTAAACCATTCATTTACGTACAAAAAGTCCCACATGTACCCATTTATCATTTTCTGAGTTTCTACTGTGTATAGCAGGCAGTAATTATGGCTGAGATCTTCTAAAATTATTACAGCACTGCTCTCATCCTTCAGTTCACTGTCTGATGGAGGTGACAACTCTGTAAATTATTACAAAACAGTGTGAAGTGTTGTCATAGAGATGGGCAAAGACTTATCATGGTATGCCTGGAGGAGGCCTTGTCAAGCTTGTTTTGATCTAGAAACACACAATCATATATAGATAGATGATATATGCCAGATAGAAGATAGATAGATAGATAGATAGATAGATAGATAGATAGAATAGACAGATAGACATATATATATATTTTAGAGTTGGAGGCAGTCTCAGAGGTTGTGCTACAAACTTTTAGTCTCTCTTCCTAGAAAAGTTAAATAAAACTGGCTTTCAAATGAATCACAGTAGATAGCATGAATAAAGATACTCTATCATTCACTATTTTAAATAAATAATTTTCCTTTAACAAGTAATTATTTGACACCTATTATAAGCCAGATACTTCTGAAGAACTCAAAATATTATTATCTGAATTTAATATATTGAATATCTATTTACATACTCAAGTGTCTTCTGTTCTAACTTCCTGACATTTATAAATTCTAGCTTTCAACTCTTACTTTCCCTCTCCTTCCCAAAATAATATTTTCTGTATTATTGGTTTCAACTTTGTATGTGAATAGAACTGACCAGAATTCAAAAAAGTATGAATTTAGGAACAGGTACACTGGTGAACAGTTTATGTTCTCAAAGATTTTCCAACCAAGAAATTTTTGTTAAAGCATAAAATGGTGGCTGAACATTGAAGACCACGAAGACTCTAGATATTCAGAAACAGCCTCCAGGTTCAATAGAAAGGACATATCCTGGGCAATAGGTTCTTCTCAGTAAGTTATCTAAGAAAGTAAAATGAAAGAGACTATTGAACTTTTGCACTAGTTATCTGTAAAGAGGACAGAATTGATTTCAAAAACAATTTTTTCCTTTTCACAGTTTTCCCATCCTCCTTTCTGAGTACTAGACATGAAAAATAAATTCTGGCTACTTTCTGCCATTTTGTGAGGTAAAGTGAGTTAAGGTTAATAAATTGTAGCAATTACATAGCTGCATTGTTTTTTGAGACTCTAGCAGGAGAAAAAAGTCCGCACACTGATCAGCAAAGAATATTCTTTCACATATGAGAAAGTGACTCTTCAGTGGAACTCAAGCATAGAAGGACTAGAGGAGGAAAAAACTTAATAGTCACATAAGACGTATGATTTCTGGTAATGGCAGAGTGGCTTGTTTGAAATAACCTGTCTATATTTTTAAAATATAGAAAATATATTTGAAAAATACAACTATTTAAAGGCTCTCAAGAGCAAATATGGAGAAAAAGGAATGAAATTGGAAAATTGGCAGCTTTAGGCCTAAAGGCCTCCCAAGCCTCTACTGCCCCATACTCAGTTTGCATGCTGCCTCATCTGCAGAGAGCTACTGCCTTATTGGTGTGAGGTGTCAGAGGATACAGTTCAGGCTAGCAGAACAATGACCAAGTTTTAGGAGAGTACCTGGAAGAAAGGCTACCATAGAGAGTGTTAACTCAATAATTTACTAACAAGATCCACCCAAGAACTCTGCCTGCAAGGGGGAGACTTTGTAGGGGGGTTTCTTAAAAAAAATACAGCAGCTGGAAACTAAAGAAACTGTATTGTTCTGTTTTCACATTGTTATAAAGAATTACCTGAGACTGGGTTATTTATAAAGAAAAGAGGTTTAATTGACTCACAGTTCCACATGTTTGGGGAGGCCTTAGGAAACTTACAATCATGGTAGAAGGTGAAGAGAAAGCAAGGCATGTCTTACATGGCAGCAAGAGAGAGAGAGACCGAGAGGAGGGGGGAAAGTGCCACACTTTTAAAACCATCAAATCTTGTGAGAAGTCACTCACTGTCATGAGAACAGCATGGAGGAAACTGCCTCTATGATCCAATCGCCTCCCACCAGGCTCTTCCCTAAACTTGTGGGGGTTATAATTCTAGATGATATTTGGGTGGGGATACAGAGCCAAACCACATCATTTCACTCCTGGCCCCTCCCAAATCTTGTGTTCTTCTCACATTTTAAAATGCAGTCATGCCTTCCCAACAGTCCCCTAAAGTCTTAACTCATCTAGCATTAACCCATTTTTCAAGTCCAAAGCCTTATCTGAAACAAGGAAAGTCCCTTCCACCTATGAGCCTGCAAAATCAAAAGCAAGTTAGTTACTTCCAAGATACAATGTGGGTGCAGGCATTGGGTAGATGCTCCCATTCCAAATGGGAGAAATTGGCCAAAACAAAGAAGCTACAGGTGTCATGCAAGTCCAAAACTCAGCAGGGCAGTCATTACATCTTAAAGCTCCAAACTAACCTCCTTTGATTAATGTCTTATATCCAGGGCATGCTGATGGAAGAGGTGGGCTCCCAAGGTCTTAGGCAGCTCAGATCTGCAGGGAATAGCCCCCATGGCTGCTCTCCTGTGGATGCTTTCATGGGCTGGCGCTGAGCGTCTATGGCTTTTCCAGGTTTACAGTACAAATTGTTAGTGGATCTACCACTGTGGGATCTGGACAATGGTGGCCCTCTTGTCACAGCTCCACTAGGCAATGTCCCGGTGGGGACTCTGGGCGGAGCTCCAACCCCACATTTCCCCTCTGTATTGCCCTACTAGAGGTTCTCCATGCAGAATCTGTCCCTGCAGCAAACTTTTGCCTGAACATCCAGACGTTTCCATACATCCTCTGAAACCTAGGCAGAGGTTCCCACACCTCAACTCTTCTGTGCACCCACAGGGCCAACACCACGTGGAAGCCACCAAGGCTTGGGGCTTGCAATATCTGAAGCAATGGCAAGAGCTGTACACTGGCCTCTGTTAGCCATGGCTGGAGCTGGAGCACCTGAGACACAGGACACCGTGTCCCAAGGCTGCACATAGCAGCATGGCCCTGGGCCCAGCCCACAAAACCATTTTTCTTTCCTAAGCCTCTGGGCCGGTGATGAGAGGAATTGCTATGAAGATCTCTGAAATGCCCTGGAGACATTTTCCCCATTATCTTGGCTATTAACATTCGGCTCCTTGTTATTTATGCAAATTTCTGTAGCTGGCTTGAATTTCTCCCCAGAAAATGGATTTTTGTTTTCTACCACATGGTCAGACTGCACATTTTCCAAACTTTTATGTTCTGCTTCCCTTTTAAACATAAGTTCCCATTTTGTATCATCTCTTTGTGAATGCATATGACTGTATGCTTTCAGAAAAAGTGAGGTCACCTCTTGAATGCTTTGCTGCTTAGAAATTTCTTCTGCCAGATACCCTAAATCATCTCTCTCAAGTTCAAAGTTCCATGATCTCGAGGGCAAGGGCAAAATGCCACCAGTCTATTTGCTAAAACATAGCAAGAGTAACCTTTACTCCAGTTCCCAATAAGTTCCTCATCTCCATCTGAGACCACCTCAGCCTTGATTTTATTGTTCATATCACTATCAGCACCTTTGTCAAAACAAATCAACAAGTCTCTATAAAGTTCTAAACATTCGACATCTTCCTGTCTTCTTCTGAGTCCTCCAAACTGTTCCAATGTCTGTCTGTTACCTAATTCCAAAATTGCTTCTACATTTTCAAGTATCTTTAATAAGCAGTGCCCCAAACTACTGGTACCAATTTTCTGTATTAGTTCATTTTCACACTTATATAAAGAACTACATGAGACTGGGTCATTTATGAAGAAAAAAGGTTTAATTGGCTCACAGTTGCACATGGCTGGGGAGGCCTCAGGAAACTTACAATCATGGCAGCAGGAGAAAAGAAAGCAAGGCACATCTTACATGATGGCTGGAGAGAGAGAGAGAGAAAGTGCCACACTTTTAAAACCATCAAATCTCATGAGAACTCACTCACAGTCATGAGAACAGCATGGGGGAAACTGCCCCCATGATTCAATCACCTCCCACCACTTTCCTCTCTTGACATATGAGGATTACAATTCTAGATGAGGTTTAGGTGAGGGACACGGAGCTAAACCATATCAAGAACTAAGGGGAGATTTCAGCTGATTTTTACCACAGGGGAACTGGAGTCTGGACTTTGAGTACAGTCAAATTGACTATATTCTAGACCAAAAATTATTGTTTAGAAGAATATGAAATATTCCAGAGTCTTCACAAATGTGTCATTTATAATGCATAGATTCAATTTAAAAAATCACTCAACATGCTGAGAACAAGGAAAATGTAATCCATACTCAAGAAAAAAAAAAAAAAACAGTCAGTATAAACTGGCTTGAGAGAACCCAGATGCTGCAATTATCAGAGAAGTTTTAAAGTAGTTACTATAAGTATGTTCAAAAACTTAAGAATGTTATACATATAATAAAACAACAGATGGGTAATCTTAGCAGATGTATAGAAATTGCAGAGAAAAATACCAACTCAAATTCTAAAGCTGGAAAGTGTAGTAACAGAAATAAAATTTTACTAGAAGAATTTAACAGCAGAAGAAACTATTAAACTTGAAGGTAGGTCAAAAGAAAATATCTAATGTAAAATCTGGAAAGAAAAAAAAGTGAAGAAATATGAACAGAACTGTAGCGACATGTGAGACTACCAAGCAGTAACTTATGTGTAATGAAGTCCCAGAAAGAGAGGCAAAGGAAATTTTCTTTTAAATGCTTGAAAACTTTTAACTTATGTTTAGTGAGACCTATGCAAGATAAATGTAGAGAAAACACCAGGAACATCACAGTGAAACTGCTGAAATACAAAGATAAAAAGGTGGCCTTGAAAGCCACTATTGAAAACTGTCACATTACACACAGTACAATGATACAAATGGTGACTGACTTCTCATCAGCAACAATGGAGGACAAAGTAAATGGAACACATCTTCGCAGTGCTAAATGACAAACACTGACTACAGAGAATTCTACATTCAGCAAGACCATCTTTCCAAAACAAAGATGAAATAGACATTTTTGATGTGTACAGCTATTATTTATCAATAAAAAAGAATAAAAAATATATTTTAAACAAAAATAAACTGAGGAAATTTGTCATTAGCTGATTTATTGTATAAGAAAAGCTAAAGGAAGTTATATTTTTCAGGCTGAAAAGAAACTATACCAGATGGTAATGTTAATCTCCGTGAGGAACCAAATCACTGAAAAGGTAAAATATGTAAGTAAATAAAAAAGACTTAAGATTTTTTTCTTTTCTTAATTTTCCAAAAAAAAAAATGACTGTTTAAAGCAACAATTATAACACCATAGTATGGAGTTCATAATGTTTATAGGCATAATGTGTCTGACAATTATAGTGCTAAGGATGATGGTGGTGAATTGAACTATATTAGGTTTCTACAATTTTTACATGAGGTAGTAAAATATCAAGACCAAGTGGATTATTTTATGTTTAAGATACATGCTGTAATTTCTGGTAAAACCACTAGTAATACTACAAAGAAATTATAGTTACTAAAATATCAATAATGAGGGGGGGCGGAGCAAAATGGCCGAATAGGAACAGCTCCAGTCTCCAACTCCCAGCGCGAGCAACACAGAAGATGGGTGATTTCTGCATTTTCAACTGAGGTACTGGGTTTATCTCACTGGGGAGTGCCTGACAATTGGTGCTGGTCAGCTGCTGCAGCCCGACCAGCGAGAGCTGAAGCAGGGCGAGGCATGGCCTCACCTGGGAAGCGCAAGGGGGAAGGGAATCCCTTTTCCTAGCCAGGGGAACTGAGACACACAACACCTGGAAAATCAGGTAACTCCCACCCCAATACTACGCTCTACCAAGGATCTTAGCAAACGGGCACACCAGGAGACTATATCCCACACCTGGCCGGGAGGGTCCCATGGAGCCTCCCTCATTGCTAGCACAGCAGTCTGCCATCTTGAGGCAAGGCAACAGCGAGGCTGGGGGAGGGGCACCCACCATTGCTGAGGCTTAAGTAGATAAACAAAGTGGCTGGGAAGCTCGAACTGGGTGGAGCTCACAGCAGCTCAAGGAGTCCTTCCTGTCTCTGTAGACTCCACCTCTGGGGACAGGGTACAGCTAAACAACAACAACAACAACAGCAACAAAAAGCAGCTGAAACCTCTGCAGACGCAAACGACTCTGTCTGACAGCTTTGAAGTGAGCAGTGGATCTCCCAACACGGAGGTTGAGATCTGAGAACGGACAGACTACCTGCTCAAGTGGGTCCCTGACGCCTGAGTAGCCTAACTGGGAGACATCCCCTCCTAGGGGCAGACCGACACCCCACACCTCACACAGTGGAGTACACCCCTGAGAGGAAGCTTCCATAGCAAGAATCAGACAGGTACACTCGCTGTTCAGCAATATTCTATCTTCTGCAGCCTCTGCTGCTGATACCCAGGCAAACAGGGTCTGGAGTGGACCTCAAGCAATCTCCAACAGACCTACAGCTGAGGGTCCTGACTGTTAGAAGGAAAACTAACAAACAGGAAGGACACCCACACCAAAACCCCATCAGTATGTCACCATCATCAAAGACCAGAGGCAGATAAAACCACAAAGATGGGGAAAAAGCAGGGCAGAAAAGCTGGAAATTCAAAAAATAAGAGCGCATCGCCCCCTGCAAAGGAACGCAGCTCATTGCCAGCAACGGATCAAGCTGGACGGAGAATGACTTTGACGAGATGAGAGAAGAAGGCTCCAGTCCATCAAACTTCTCAGAGCTAAAGGAGGAATTACGTACCCAGCGCAAAGAAACTAAAAAGCTTGAAAAAAAAGTGGAAGAATTGATAACTAGAATAATTAATGCAGAGAAGGCCATAAACGAATGGGCAGAGATGAAAACCACGACACGAGAAATACATGACAAATGCACAAGCTTCAGTAACCGACTCGATCAACTGGAAGAAAGAGTATCAGGGATTGAGGATCAAATGAATGAAATGAAGCGAGAAGAGAAACCTAAAGAAAAAAGAAGAAAAAGAAATGAACAAAGCCTGCAAGAAGTATGGGATTATGTAAAAAGACCAAATCTACGTCTGATTGGGGTGCCTGAAAGTGAGGGGGAAAATGGAACCAAGTTGGAAAACACTCTTCAGGATATCATCCAGAACTTCCCCAACCTAGTAGGGCAGGCCAACATTCAAATCCAGGAAATACAGAGAACACCACAAAGATACTCCTCGAGAAGAGCAACTCCAAGACACATAATTGCCAGATTTACCAAAGTTGAAATGAAGGAAAAAATCTTAAGGGCAGCCAGAGAGAAAGGTCGGGTTACCCACAAAGGGAGGCCCATTAGACTAACAGCAGATCTCTCGGCAGAAACTCTACAAGCCAGAAGAGAGTGGGGGCCAATATTCAACATTCTTAAAGAAAAGAATTTTAAACCCAGAATTTCATATCCAGCCAAACTAAGTTTCATAAGTGAAGGAGAAATAAAATCCTTTACAGATAAGCAAATGCTTAGAGATTTTGTCACCACCAGGCCTGCCTTACAAGAGACCCTGAAGAAAGCACTAAACATGGAAAGGAACAACCGGTACCAGCCATTGCAAAAACATGCCAAAATGTAAAGACCATCGAGGCTAGGAAGAAACTGCATCAACTAACGAGCAAAATAACCAGTTAATATCATAATGGCAGGATCAAGTTCACACATAACAATACTAACCTTAAATGTAAATGGACTAAATGCTCCAATTAAAAGACACAGACTGGCAAACTGGATAAAGAGTCAAGACCCATCAGTTTGCTGTATTCAGGAGACCCATCTCACATGCAGAGACATACATAGAATCAAAATAAAGGGGTGGAGGAAGGTCTACCAAGCAAATGGAGAACAAAAAAAAGCAGAGGTTGCAATACTAGTCTCTGATAAAACAGACTTTAAACCATCAAAGATCAAAAGAGACAAAGAAGGCCATTACATAATGGCAAAGGGATCAATTCAACAGGAAGAGCTAACTATCCTAAATATATATGCACCCAATACAGGAGCACCCAGCAATGGCAACAAAAGCCAAAATTGACAAATGGGATCTAATTAAACTAAAGAGCTCTGCACAGCAAAAGAAACTACCGTCAGAGTGAATAGACAGCCTACAGAATGGGAGAAAATTTTTGCAATCTACTCATCTGACAAAGGGCTAATATCCAGAACCTACAAAGAACTCAAACAAATTTACAAGAAAAAAACAAACAACCCCATCAAAAAGTGGGCAAAGGATATGAACAGACATTTCTCAAAAGAAGACATTAATACAGCCAACAGACACATGAAAAAATGCTCATCATCACTGGCCATCAGAGAAATGCAAATCAAAACCACAATGAGATACCATCTCACACCAGTTAGAATGGCAATCATTAAAAAGTCAGGAAACAACAGGTGCTGGACAGGATGTGGAGAAATAGGAACACTTTTTTTTTTTTTTTTTTGAGACGGAGTCTGGCTCTGTCGCTCAGGCTGGAGTGCAGTGGCGCGATCTCGGCTCACTGCAAGCTCCGCCTCCTGGGTTCACGCCATTCTCCTGCCTCAGCCTCCCGAGTAGCTGGGACTACAGGCGCCCACAACCACGCCCGGCTAATTTTTTGTATTTTTAGTAGAGATGGGGTTTCACCGTGGTCTCGATCTCCTGACCTTGTGATCCGCCTGCCTCGGCCTCCCAAAGTGCTGGGATTACAGGCGTGAGCCACCGCGCCCGGCCAGGAACACTTTTACACTGTTGGTGGGATTGTAAACTAGTTCAACCATTATGGAAAACAGTATGGCGATTCCTCAAGGATCTAGAACTAGATGTACCATATGACCCAGCCATCCCATTACTGGGTATATACCCAAAGGATTATAAATCATGCTGCTATAAAGACACATGCACACGTATGCTTATTGCGGCACTATTCACAATAGCAAAGACTTGGAATCAACCCAAATGTCCATCAGTGACAGACTGGATTAAGAAAATGTGGCACATATACACCATGGAATACTATGCAGCCATCAAAAAGGATGAGTTTGTGTCCTTTGTAGGGACATGGATGCAGCTGGAAAACATCATTCTCAGCAAACTATCACAAGAACAGAAAACCAAACACCGCATGTTCTCACTCATAGGTGGGAACTGAACAATGAGATAACTTGGACTAGGGAAGGGGAACATCACACACCAGGTCCTATCACGGGGAGGTGAGAGAGGGGAGGGATTGCATTGGGAGTTATACCTGATGTAAATGACGAGTTGATGGGTGCTGATGAGTTGATGGGTGCAGCATGCCAACATGGCACAGGTATACATATGTAACAAACCTGCACGTTATCCACATGTACCCTAAAACTTAAAGTATAATAAAAAAAAATCAATAATGAAATAAAAATGGAATACTAAAATATTCAATTATAATATAACATCTAATATGTAATATGACATAAAAATAACACCTATAAATAAAAAAGAAATGCACTAAAACTCCAGTAAATGAGTGAAATAAGAAGCGCAAAGAAATAATCCACAAAGAAAAGAAAATAGAATTGTCAGCCCAGCGTGGTTGCTCATGTCTACAATCTCAGCACTTTGAGAGGATGAGGCAGTAGGATCACTAGAGTCTAAGAGTTCAAGACCAGCCCGAGGAACATAATGAAACCCTGCAGAAAAAAATATCCATGCATGGTGATGCACTTCTTGTAGTCTCAGCTACTTCGGAGGCTGAGGAAGGAAGATTGCTTAAGTCTGGGAGGTTGCGAAGTTTAAGCTGTAGTGAGCCATGCTCGCACCACTGCACTCCAGCCTAGGTGACAGAGTGAAACTCTGTCTTAAAAAAAAGAAAAAAGAAGAAAGTAAAGTAAAATAGTCAATACAAAGGGATGTAGGCAATTTTTGAAGAAAAAATTCAGAAGAGCTTTCTGCAATCATTCAAATCTATACTGTTATTTGAAAAGACAGCCAGTAAGAAATATCTTTGGGAGATGTTCTAAAAATTTCTAGGAAGAGTCTGAAATAAGCTTGAATTTTTTCTTGACTTATAAATTTATCTTCAGACTTTAAATAAAGTCCACTATACTCAAGAATCTTGTGTTAATAGTATTTGGAGAAATGTTATTATAACTACCATTATCAATATAATTTATCCTGCTATTTTTCCTGACTTTCTACTTTTACAAGTCAATGCAAGCCAATGATCTACTCTGTGCTAAGCACTATGCTGTACACTTGTTGTGCATTTTAACTTTTAGTCTGGATTCACACCCATTTCATGGAGAGAAAAATATGGAGGCTTAGGGAGTGTAAGTGACTTATCACAAATCACACAGCTAGTCGGTGGTGGATGGGCAAGTTGGTATCTGGCTCTCTGACTTTCATGTCAACAAATGTAATCATAGAGCTATGCTGAAGGAAGAGAGATGGTACCCGCACACAAAAAGTAAGCTGAAAAGAGAAACTGCCTTAAGGCTTAGAGTTAATGATTGGTAGCAGGTGTAAATGTTAATAGTTAAGAAGACTGGAAGATGTTGAAGCATTCAGGCAGCTATTGTCTGTATTACAAAATGACTTACGATTAACATGGGATAATGATAATTTAAAAAACCGAGTGAGATACAAAACTGTAGTATAAAAATGTGATGACCATACATGTATTTAATATTACTCATATAAGAATAATGCAGGAATTCAAATTTAGAAAGTAATATACCAGAATATTGAGAGTTACCTCTGTGTTTGGAAGGAGGCATCACATTGATCGCTGCTGTTCTTTATGCTTTCTTATTTTCAAATTTTCTATCTTGAACATGTCTTCTTTCCATACACAGAAACATATTTCTAAAAGAAAAATAAAATGAAAACACTGCCATTTCAGCTGCCCCAGGAAGAAATGTAAACGAATAAACATAATTTCATCAGGGTTTAAAGAGTATCTCTTACAGCAACTGCTTCTGAGAATCTGATATCTTCTCTGAGGGAAACTGCTCATTAAACAGTTTTCAATAATGTGGTGAAGAAATACAGCAAAGTTATTAAAGAGATGATGGCTCTCCTAGGGTACACATACCACAGGGTCCAGAACCACTCTTTAAATATATTTTCATTTGACTACTGCTCCTACGGACTGTGGCCGTATTACCATACCTAATTTCTAAAACTCCTTTTTAATGGGGTCATTCTTCTTGCTTTAAAACTGGCTCATTTTATTGCCTCAGTGCCTCTTTGGAGCCTGGTGGTTTTATGTTTTTTGATACTCACATATGGTTTGCTTTTGCTAAATCAAAGGATACAGTCTGCGTGTGATAACTTTAGGAGCCTTCTAACACCTCACCTGCTCAGTAGTTGCTAAAATTATCTAAAAGTGTTCACTTGTCAATTATACAAATTACAGATAAGGTTTAAAATACAGAGCACCTGGAAGTGGTCATGCATGGCAGCAAAATTTCACTAAAGTATACACGTCTATTTATTATGCATCTATCTATCTATCTATCTATCTATCTATCTATCTATCTATCTATCTATCTACCTATCTACCTACCTACCTATCTATCTATCTATCATCTATGCTTTAAACAATCAGAATTGTTGGGAAGCCCAAGATTTCTGAAATGGAGGGTGAGGAATAATCAAACCACAGTGTTTTTGTTATGGACAGCGTATTCTTGTCTCATTGAGTATATACCTTGTTTATTAAACAGTTCTGCTCCAGTTTAACCCTAGCCAAAGGAGTTTGTATGACTCTGTTGAAAGACTGTGAAAGTGTGTGATGGACATACCTGGGTGAAAGTCCTCTTTTCCTCTCCTCTGGCTGTGTGATTGAAGGCTAGGTATTCAGGATCTCTGAGGCCTGGTTTCCATACCTGCAAATGAAGGTCATGCGAACCAATGATCTACTCTATGCCAAGCACTGCACTGTGTATGCATTTGACATGTGTTTTTTCTTTGAATTCACTCTGATTTCAAGGATGAGAAAATATTGAGGCTCACTGGTTTGTTATGGGGGTTAAAAGAGAGAGGGTTTGTAAAGTACAAGGCACAGGCCTCATGTCTCATAGGCACTCAATAAATATTTTTCCAATACTCCAATGTCCTTTGACAAGGGCAAAGCACACCAAGAGAACTAACTCCAATCATAAATTAATGACTTTAACTTTTTAAGCACCTATTTATTTTCTGCCTGTAAAGATGTGTTCCTTCTTTTCTTCTCTGGTGAATTTCTATCCTATATTTCAAGTTCACATTTTATCAACTACACGAGTCTTTCATATTCACTCTATGAATGCTCATTTTTCCTTCCTTCAAATTTCTGTGTCTCAGAATTTATGCCCCTTGGTTTGGCTCCATACATCATTCTGTTGGAATTTTGGTCTATTTTGTAAACTTTAGAGCCCAAGACTTGTAGTCTAATTTTATGATTTACTTCACGAAGATTCAAGGAAAAATATTTAATATTTTGGTGTCCTAGTTTCCTTACTTGCAAAATGAGGAGGGCAGGACCTTACTTAAATATTCCTTGAGGGTAATCCTTAGGTCAAGCTAAATAATATATGTGGAAGTGTCAACTGCATATTTGTACACAGTGGGTTATTCACAAATGCTAGTTCCTGCCCTCAATAGTCCTTCCTAAAACTAATATTTTTGGAGCACAGATCATTTCTTGTTTTTTGTTTGTATCTAATACATGCCCACTTCATGAATTGTTCTGGTCACATTGAAACATGCAGCTTCCTACATGTGCTGTTCTTTCTAAGATAAGCATTTTGAAATTTTTTACCAACTAACTCCTATTCATCCTTCAACACACAGCTCAGGCCTCACTTCCTCCTGGAAGACTCCTGGGCTTATTTAGGCTGGGGTTTTCCCTCCATTCACAAGGCACTATGTGTTTCTGTTATTCTCCTTATCATATTCCATTGCCCACATACATATTTTACTACTATGGTAGACCTTGAGACTCTTAAGTGATTTATTTGTCATTATATCCCTTGAAGAGAGTTCAGGTCATGAAATACAGTTGCTCAATGAATGGTTGCTGAATGAATAAGTGAAGGAATGGATGTAGCAAAAATCTCTGGGGAACTGAGTGCTGCAATTGAGCAAAACATCATGTAAGATCCCGGAGATGTTTGATTGCCAATGAGCATGTTCAGCATTAAATTACCCAACATACTGTTAGCATTTTTGGTAATTCTTTTATTCCTCACCATCTTCCATGTCTCAAATTCTCAAATATGGCAAAAGACATGTCAACAGTTGGCTCATTGGTCAGCCATCGTGATGACCTTTGGAAATTTAACCACAAGAGATAGTCTGCCTTTATTTAGCAACTGGTTTATGTAACTTACAAACACTGTAATGGTTCAAACATCACAGTATTTGTATGCATGCAGTAGCTGATCTATAAAACATATGGTATTTTGAAATATTGATCTCTTCAGTGCCAGCAAGCAAGAGATATTAGTGTAGCCTGGGATTCCATTTGTAACTGTGGGATTAGAGTCAGAGAAGTGGAAAATTGGAATAGACCAAAATTCATGTGAAGTGGAAAGTACAGCTGGCAGTAGTGCTAAAGAAGGAGAATAACAAATAAGAGAAGCATTATTTTAAAAGCTGACTCAACCATCAAATGGAAAAGGAGCAGTCAGATGAATAGGCTTTAACTGCCTTGGCTTCCTATGCCTCCAGGTTGACTTTGCAGACTTAAATTCAGCACAACAGCTGGAAAAGGCAAAGCTGAATTGATTTGGAAGCAGGAAAATGTGGCACCCCTATGGGCTCCTGTCACTTCTGTTAAGCAAATAAATGAAAAGAGGAATTCAGAAATAAGTTCACTGTGGTCAGGAAAGGTTGAAAAAATTAATAGAACATTTTCCTAAAGCTTGGAAAATACTTGATAAATGTCTTCCAATGTCATTTGCACTATGAAGTCCTTCTAGACCCTCACCTTCATGTCCACCTGCAGATCTGATCCTCTTTTCTTCTTTCAGTTCTTAACTCTTTGTGATATTTTGGGATAATGCCTTGGGTGCTTGATTTTGTGTATTTACCCATTTCCTTTGCTTTTGGTGGGAATCTGGTTTTACTTGATTTTGTCCATCCAGAGACAAAGTATCTGGCACACTAGCTGGCTATTTTGACTGAGTGGCTGCGAAATCAATCTAGAAGAAATTTAGAAATATTTAGTTCATATCCTACCCACTAGACCTCTAAACAATTTCTATCCAAGAATTTATTCCCCATTCTCAGATGGGGCCAATTTCTCCATTTTTGGAGACAAACCCCCTATCTTTGTCTTTCTGAAAGAGTGAATGTACTAGAGAAAAGAAGAAAGGAAATTGGCTGAAAAGAAATATTTCATGTAATAGTGGTCAGCAGTTCTCATCTCCTTGGTTCTTCTTTCTTTAGTAGTCTCTTATAGGTTAGTGTCTACCATGTTCCTGAGATTAAGCCATAAAAGACCACCTAGAAGATTCTGAGAACAATTTTTATACTAAGTGGAAAAGACAGTAATAGTCAACAAATATGACTCTTCTTTGTTTCTCCATTTTCTTTTTTTTTCTCTCTAATTATACTTTAAGTTCTGGGGTGCATGTGCAGAATGTGATGGTTTGTTACATAGGTATATACGTGCCATGGTGGTTTACTGCACCCATTAACCTGTCATCTACATCAGGTATTTCTCCTAATGCTATCCCTCCCCTAGGCCCCCACCCCCATGACAAGCCCTGGTGTGTGATGTTCCCCTCCCTGTGTCCATGTGTTCTCATGGTTCATCTTCCACTTATGTGACAACATGTGGTATTTGGTTTTCTGTTCTTGTGTTAGCTTGCTGAGAATGATGGTTTCCAGCTTCATCAATGTCCCTGCAAAGGACATAAACTCATCCTTTTGTATGGCTGCATAGTATTCCATGGTGCATGTGTGCCACATTTTCTTTATCCAGTCTATAACTGATGGGCATTTGGGTTGGTTCCAAGTCTTTGCTATTGTGAATAGTGCTGCAAGAAACATACATGTGCATGTGTCTTTATAGTAGAATGATTTCTAATCCTTTGGGTGTATACCCAGTAATAGGATTGCTGGGTCAAATGGTATTTCTAGTTCCAGATACTTGAGGAATTGCCACACTGTCTTCCCTAATGGTTGAACTAATTTACACTCCCACCAAAAGTGTAAAAGTGTTCCTACTTCTCCACATCCTCTCCAGCATCTGTCGTTTCCTGACTTTTTAATGATTGCCATTCTAACTGGTGTGAGATTAAGAAGATATTTATGCAGCCAACAAACATAAGAAAAAAAGCTCGTCATCAACAGTCATTAGAGAAATACAAATCAAAATTACAATGAAATCTCAGTTTTCTTTCACGTAGGGAGGGCCATGCAGTCACTTCTGGCCAATGAACTATCAGGAGGTGCTTCATCTCCCTTTCACACTAAAGTAGTAAAAAAGCCCAAGTGCAATTTGCTACCTTTTCTCTTGCCTGTTATAGCAATAGAGGAGGCTGCATACCACAGATGGTGTTCTATAAGATAGTGGAGCCTCCCTGAACCCAATCTTTTAGTATTATGAAACCTCCACCAACCCACTGGAGGCATACAGCATAAGGAGAATCAATTGTGTGTTTTAAGTAGATGCATTTTGGGGACTGCTTGCTACGGCAGCATAACCTAGGCTATCCTGACTAATATCCATTACTTACACATTACAGCAATTCATATATATATATATTATATACATATATATGTACACACACACATATACACACACACACACATATATACGTGTATATGTATAATTCATTTGTGGATGATAGGTTCATAGAGTTTGAGTGAAATGAAGCTTCTTGAAGCACATTCTTATCCTTTGAAGGAGACGTCATGATACTAAGTGACTGTTCTTTGTATAGCATCATTAGTGCCACTGAAACTCACCAAACAATTGATTTGTTAGTGTGGCTTGCTTGAACAAAATTATCACATTTAATAGGGGAAAGGGAGGATAAAGGAGGATTATAAAATATATTTTCTGCTTTCCAAAAACTGATAAGTAAACTTTATTGTTTTGAGGATGAGAAATATTATGCAGTTGAAGCAATAATGTAACAAAGCAAGAAAACATTGAGTAATACTGAATAAATGTAATTTTCCACTGAGGCCCAAATACATGGATAAAGGTGAATCTGCTTTGACATAATTGGACTCTACCATCTTATCTTTGAATCACTGTGGTGATCTCTTAGACAACTGTCCTTGACGAGTGCCTCTTTTTCGCTGCTGAGCTCTAAATGAATAAGGTGAAGTGGGTTAAGAGGAAGTTCCTCAGAGGGACTGTAAGTTGAACTTGACCTTGAAGGATATACAAGAAACAGTTGGGAAAAGCATCCAATGCTTTGAGAAGAAAGATTAGAATGGAGGGGTTATGGGAATGACTGCTTGGGTGGACCAGGGGATATGTTAGAAAACAATAGAGGTGGTCCAGGTTGTGGGGGTTGGGGGGACTCTTCTTCTTCTCTTAGAAAAATAATTCTTCATTAGTTAACCTTGTTTGTTGGTTAATCTTGTGCCTTCTTCACTGTCAAGTTTGTAGTTTCTTTGAGGTGATTAAAATGTGAGAACTTTTCAGTTGTCACCAAGGTATACGATTTTCAATCATTTCACTATCCATACAAAGCCACGAACTCATTCCCTAATCTCTGTCATCATCTATCCTTTATCCTTTTTATCATCACTCTTGCTCTTACTATTAGATACACAGGCTGAGGTACAGCAGTGAAGTGTCTATGAGGATGGCTTGTATTCTAGATGGAACCCTAGGATGATGTTTACTTTCTCATGTCTTCGTTTATTCTTCTGTTTATTTCGCAAGTGTTAATTGAGCATCTACTATTGTGCCAGGTGTTAGGGATATAAAGAAGAACAGTGTATTCTCTGCCCACAGAGTCTTAGAAGGGAAATAGGCTTACCACATCCTGCAGTGCAGAGGGTTAATTATATAAGAGTTACGATTGAGGAACAGTAGAAGGACTTAACTCCTGATAGCTGAAGTTCAAAACTGACCAGAATTTTATGTCAACTGATCTCTGGTTTTGACTTACTTGACTTAGCTACAACTAAAATATTTCCTTTTGGGTTAGTCTGATCCTGATGCATAAAAATGGACTCAATATCTTCCACTAGGGGTGCTTCCAGCAGCCACATGCCACATGAAATAGGAATTGGGTACAATGACTCTCCAAAATAATTTTGGAGTATTATTGCCCAAAAAAGGGAGAAAATGATACAAATAGAAAAAAAATCACAAGTATCTACTACCTGTTGGTGAGCCTATCTCAACAGAATTTTAGGAAGGCATGGAACAGACCAGTTCAGAGGGGAGAAACCTAGAATATAAACTAGATCTGTCTTGAAGGGAAGAAAAGGTACATGGAAGTATGATACTCTCTTTTTCCCTTCAGATTCAATCTCTAGCCTTCTTTCCACCCTCTTCTGTTTGCCAAGAAACCGGCTTCTATGGGATACTGTAGCCAAGATTCTTTGCTGCATGACTTCCTCACTCAGAAGATGAGAAGGTGGAAGCAGAGAGAGGGAGAGTGTGTATTCACCTGGCTCCCTCCCTGCTAAGCTGAGATGGGCATAACCTTCTGTCCTGTCCCATGATCCCAAGTAGAGAGAACATCTACAGCTGCTATTAAAATTATGGCAATCACCCTCACCAAGGTCTACAGTGTTGTCTCTCTTTTTGCTTTTCAAGGCTAAAGGATGGAGCTGCTGCCTGCTGTTGCTGGCCCTGGGGTGCTTCACTGTTCCTTGTTGGCTCCTCTTAACCTTGTTCACATCATTTAAGTATGTGAAATATTACTCTGCTTGGGTGGGGTCTGTTTCTTGCTGGGTCTCCTAATGCAGGACCTAGGTGCTGGTGTTGCGTGAGATGCGACTGAGGACATAGAGCTCAACATTTAAAGACTACAGAAATGGATGGCAGGTCACCACTGGCCCAGGCAGGTGGAGTTGCAGCAGGCTTGCAGAGCATATTGAACGGTAGCCCAGGAACAGGCGACATACACACCCAAGCTAGTCAGGGAGGGGTTGATGGCAAGTAATAGCAGAGGCACTGCACTGGACAGCTCCAGTGATCACTATTCACACTGCCTTCTAAGTAATACAAATATTTTCATTGACATTCAGAAGCCAATTCTGGCCTTAGAGTGAAAGTTACACAAGATAAAGTACTGATAAACATAAAGATGATGGTAATAACACCAATTTTTAAAATTCAAATGAGAGTACCAGCAATTCTTCCAATGGCTGCATTTCCTTTGGTAGGTTATTTATTTATTTTTATTTTTATTATACTTTAAGTTCTAGGGTACATGTGCACAACGTGCAGGTTTGTTACATACGTATACATGTGCCATGTTGGTGTGCTACACCCATTAACTCGTCATTTACATCAGGTATTTCTCCTAATGCTATCCCTCCCCCTGTCCCCGACCCCATGACAGGCCCCAGTGTGTGATGTTCCCCGCCCTGTGTCCAAGTGTTCTCATTGTTCAATTCCCACCTATGAATGAGAACATGCAGTGTTTGGTTTTCTGTCCTTGTGATAGTTTGCTCAGAACGATAGGTTATTTAAACTCTCTAAGCCTCGGTTTCCTCATCTATGGACTAAGGATAACAACAGCCACTCTTGAGTGGAGCTAATCTTGTAGCAGCCCATGGGAAGTATAAGCTTGGCAAAAATGTGGTGATGGATTTCTGAGCACAGCACCTGGGGTCCATTGTGTGTGCCCTGTAGCTAGAAGGTTGTGATGTGCATGCTCTTGTGCATCAAGTGGCAGAAGTTTGATTTTAAGGAATGGTATATAGCCTCAGAGCCAAACTAACCACCAGGTTGCTTGGTGCCAAGTGACCTGAATTTGAAAACTCAGCTGTCTGGGCGCGGTGGCTCATGCCTGTAATCCCAGCACTTTGGGAGGCCGAGGTGGGCAGATCACTTGACGTCAGGAGTTTGAGACCAGCCTGGTCAAAACAGGGAAACCACATCTCTGCTGAAAATACAAAAATTAGCCAGATGTGGTGGCACATGCCTGTCTGTAATCCCAGCTACTCGAGAGACTGAGGCAGGAGAATTTCTTGAACTTAGGCAGCAGAGGTTGCAGTGAGCCAAGACCACGCCATTGTACTCCAACCTGTGTGACAGAGCCAGACTGTCTCAAAAACAAAACAAAACAAACAAACAAACAAAAACCACAACTATTTAAAATTCTTTCTGAAGAATGGACAATGTCCTTCTCAGAGTATGGGGTTAAGTTAAGCAGCAAAAATTGATAGTAAAATGTTATAATGTGGTACAGGGCTTAGTCAGGCATTATATTATCATGTGGGTTATATAACAGAGAAAAACACACAAAAACCCCAAACAAAACAAGAAGCATCTGTGATAAACAGCCTTATTTCTATAGGTATTTAGCAATGCTAAAGGGTATCAAAGACTTTCATTAGGGAAGTAGGCTTCTTAGCATTACTCCAACCCCACCCAAGCCATCAGAGTAATTAAACTCCATATGCTTCCATCACAGTTCCTGTATTTTTTTTTTAAGTATTCAGAGTTAGCTTGTTTGCTGCATCATACATTTGGATGACAATCTAAGTAATCAACCTAATAATTTATTTAAAAATTGAACCTGTGACTTTTTGCGTCTTTTCAAGATTTTTCTTTTTTGTCTCAGAAAATCAGTTTTAATGAGATTATATCAAGAGTTAGTTTTAATGAAGGGTTTATGGCAAAGGCATTCCAGTAAGTACTTTTATCTAAGAGGCCTAAAGGGCATTAAAAACATATATTTGTATACCCATCAGTTACAGACTTATCTAAAATAAACAATAATAATATTGTCATGAGAACGAAAAATTCTATCACACAGAGATTAGAAGCAGCTCAGCATTAAACTATAACTGATGGCAATCCAATTAAGCCATGTATTTCCTCCTTGGTTTAGGGTTACTTGCTCGACACTCTATGGTTCCAGACTTTTGTATGTGCTCTGACCACAATTGGTATTACAGCTTACTATCATTTTCAATTTTATGGAAAATTACAATGCAGAATAACATGCTTTTAAGACATAATGATTATGTGTTTGGAGAGTAGAGTGAATTATTAAATCACAAACTCTGACTATCTCCCTAAAAGTGATAGGTCAGTGAGTCAGTTTGTCAAACTTTGACAAGAAGTTGGGATGGGTAGTGTTGAAATAAGATGAAAGGAGCAATAAGGTGGCCATATCCCAGTGATATCTGCCAAATATTTAATTAAATAGCATCTGAAGGTGTAGACCAGTTAAATCAGCTTTTTTTGTTTTTTTCTTTTCTTGCATTTACACACTGTAGAAAGATCAATTCAACCAAAAGATATATTTAATCTAATTATCTATGCTCTCATTCTATGTGCAGCAATGGGAGCCAGGGAGGGAGGGGGCCTGGGTAGGAGAAGGGGGGTTCAGAAGGGGAAGCACTGGCTCTTGTACATAAAATACGATGAATCAAGCCCAGTCAGTGTTTCAGTTCGACACATCTTCTCTTCATATAGGCCCAGACCTGATCATGATAAAAATTATTTATGTTTGTTCAACTTCCAGAAGGAGCTAGTAGATTAAACAGGAAATGAATTTTGGTATTTTCACTAATTGATTTTACTCATCTAATTTATTTGTATTTCTACAAGAAATTAGTGAGCGGCTCCCATATTTCAGGCACCATTTCAGGCACTGGCATCATAAAAATGAGTGAGGCATGGTTTCTTTTCTCTTTAAGCTTATAGTTTACTGGGGGAAGGCACATATGTTTATAAATCAATACTGATAAATGTCAAAAGTGCTATTACAGAGATTGGTGGAGGGTAGAGAAATTGTCTTTTTTTTTTTTTTTTAAGCAGAGTCTCACTTTGTTGCCCAGGCTGCAGCGCAGTGGTGCGATCTCGGCTCACTGCAATGTCCACCTCCTGGGTTCAAGCGATTCTCCTGCCTCATCCTCCTAAGTAGCTGGGATTACAGGCCCATACCACCACACCTGGCTAATTTTTGTATTTTTATTAGAGATGGGGTTTCACCATGTTGGCCTGGCTGGTCTCGAATTCCTGACCTCAGGTGATCCATGCACCTCAGCCTCCCAAAGTGCTGGGATTACAGCCGTGAGCCACCGCACCTGGCCGATGTTGCCAATTTTTGTCAGTGGTAGGAAGAGGGTAGCAGTGAGGGCTCTGGGTGAAGGTGACAGCTGAGCCAGAGTGCACAGGTGGAACTTTGGAAAAGCCTGGTGTATTCATCAGCCTAAAGTAGAGAAGCTCACGTTGACTGGAACTGCAATGAGAAAAGAGGCTGCAGAGATTAGTGGGGGCTGTCTGTGGGTCTCTGATGTCTTATTAAGGAGCTTAGAATTCATTTTAGAAGCTCTGGGAGAGGTTTTAAAGGCAGGATAGAAACATGGCCAGGATTATATGTTAGACAGGCATCCATAGAGAGGAAAGATCTGATGGCATGTGTGCAGCTGGAGATGAGGAGACGATGGGGATGATAGGGCAAGAACAGCAATGACTGAAATTTACTGAGCTCTTAATGTGTGCCAGGCATGTTATATGGATTTGTGGATTTAATCCTTACTATGACCTGAATGGTACCTACTATCAGTTAATGATAGTTTATTAAACAGAGAAAAATACCAGGGGAGGTTAAATAACTTGTCCAAGGTAGGAGAATAATGGCTGAGCTGGACTTTAACTCAGTCACTTCATCACTCTTTGGTCCTTCCTACCCAGGGAAGGTGTGTGGCCATCATGACCCATGACAAAGCGATGGCAGATGGAAGGAGACAGGGCACAGTAAAAAGACATTAAGAAGGTGAAATTTGAGAGTGCTCACTTAACTGATGCAATAATTTCTTTGTAAATATGCCAGGTCTTTAAATCCAGTAGTCTAGACCTCCAAATTAACTGATTCTGAGGCTACTATGTTTCATTCTATTAGTACTTTTAAATTTACTGTGGAATAATCCACGGGCTTTGTTTAAGGCAGGAGTACTCTCAGCTTTTGAGGCTAAAAGCCAAACCAAAATGAAGGCTTTTAAGGTGTCATGGGTCAAGCGCCCCTCGAGCATCCCCTGAGCTCTCAGAGTGGCCTGTGTTTCTTTCTTTCTTAGTGTTTACCATGCTGCACTGGAACAATCTGGTTGCTGCTCTGTATCTTTCTCCAAACTGCTGTTTTGAGGGCAGGGATAATTTTCCAGGTCAGTTAAATCCAACAAACATGTACGGAGAGTCTGCTGTATTGTAGGGGGCAGGCATTATTTTAGGCTCTGGCAATAAGTTTATATACAAGATATAGTTCTGGCCAGACAGTTGAAGGGGAAGCTGATGTATTTTAAGCCCATTTCATTGCAATGTGGTGGGAGTGCTCATGAGGGCACTTGTGAGGTCTGTGGGCATACAGATGAGATGTACTGTATCACATTCTCTGTAGGGAAAAAGGATTTGGATAGGTTTCCCAGAGGAGGTGATAATGGAGGTGAGCACTTTAAAATGTAGATACTATTATTATTCAAGTATAGTGAGGCCAGCATATCAGAAGACAACTGTCATTGAAAAGAGAGTTTGGTACTGACGCCACCACTGCAAGATTATAACTGAGACAATTGTTACAGTGAAAGAGATCTGACCTAACCAACTCCAAGCGGTCCTTGTTCCCTCCTGGGTATAGACCAAACTAACTTTAGGAGAAACCTAGTTTATAGTTTAACTTTGAAGCAAAGACCATAACTGCCCTTTCCCAAAACAAACCCGCTTCCTGCCTGGGGACTAGAATGCCTCTGTAGGGCTAACCAATTAGCCTCAAGATGAGAAATTATAATTTAGGAGTCATGTAGTTGGAGGCTACAAGATTCTGACCCTCCCCATATTGCTCCTAGAGATAACATCACTATTGAAAAACCTAAGGTCAGTGCTTGAGATATATTGCAGACCCTGTACTTGATGGATCAGCTGGTACCACCCAGATTGATAAACTGGCTCATTTGATTTTGTAACCGCTCACCCAGGGACTGACTTAGCATAAAAGTGCAGCTTCAACTGCCTATGATTTCATCTCTGATCCAACCAATTAGCACTCCTGACTCACCGGGCCCCCACTCACCAAATTACCCTTATAAACTCTGATCCCTGAATGCTCAGAGAGACTGATTTGAGTAATAATAAAACTCTGGTCTCATGCACAGCTGGCTTTGTGTGAATAACTCTTTCTCTATTGCAATTCCCCTGTCTTGATAAATTGGCTCTATCTAGGCAGCAGACAAGTTGAACCTTTTGGACAGTTATATTACTTACAGTTCCTCCAAAGAAGGGGCACATTATGCCATGCTTTGCAGGGTCACTCAGGGAAGTACCAGGGTCATGCAGGAGGCAGAGGGAGTACGGGAGAAATGTGAGCAAGAACTTTTATTATGGTTTATGGGAAGAAATGAGTGAAACAAGACTAACAGACTTAGGGTTGGCAAGTTTGGGTAATTTCAGCAGGCTCTAAGTTGTAGGGGCTGTCCCTAATGGTCTGGTATCTGGCTCTGGGGTGATGAGGGCAGGGGAATGGTGAATTTGAGTGACATCCCAATAGAGGAGGTGGTTGGGTGTGGACTCTGGATTGGTTGATTTGCATATGAAAGATTCACTTGCAGGTGAGTTGTTTATTATTTTTAGGAATTGCACAGCCCTGGGAGGAGGGTCCCCCCAAGGTCAGCATGGTCCCAGATGTCAAAGCATCAGAATGCAAAAAATACATGATTAATACAGTGAATCTTGGAGCAATGAAAAAGAATTATCCAAGCAAAGCATTGGTCAAGAGCACACGAAGGAGACCAAAAGCTTGAGCAAGTAGGATGCGCGGAGCACAGCGCTATGTGTCACCTGTAGTTCAGGTTCAGTAGAAATGCAGAACTAGAAATGGCAAGAGGCGAGACTGCGAGAAAACACCAAAGGCGAAGTTGGGAGGAGCTTGGAAGGTCTCCTGGAGGATGTGTATTCTGGAGACAGGATGAAAAGCAGTTACAAGAAAACCAGCCAGAAGGCTGCTATCATCACTCTAAGTCAGAGAAGGTGAAGGCTTAGACCAAGGAGATGGCAGTGTAAATGAAAAACGAGGTTGCACAGTAGAAGTGAAAGAGGCAGGATTGACTATTGGGGTAGCGTTAATTTTGTGTTGTGTCTCCATGTCTTGCCGTGTGGGAGCTGTTCAGATCATATTTGTTAAATAAACTAACTTCTGGTCAAAAGATACTTTAAAGAAGTTTTTTTGCAAGTTCTTACATAAACCACTTTATTCACTGGAAATCTCAAACTTGAGGTTTATAGTGGAGCGTTCATAGTTCCTCAAATGGCTAAAAAACCAAGGTAGTGACTTCCAAGATAGGGTGGGGATACAGACATTGGGTAAATGCTCCCATTCCAAAAAGGAGAAATTGGCTAAAACAAAGGGGCTATAGGGCCCATGCAAGCCTGAAACCCAGCAAGGCAGTTGTTACATCTTAAAGCTCCAAAATAATCTCCTTTGACTTCATGTCTCACATCCAGGACACACTGATGGAAGGGGTGAGCTCCCACAGCCTTGGGCAGCCCCACCTCTGTGGCTCTGCAGGATACAGCCCCATGACTGCTTTCACAGGCTGGCATTGAGTGCCTGTGGTTTTCCCAGGTACACGATGCAAGCTGTCTGTGGACCCGCCACCCTAGGATCCGGACAATGGTGGCCCTCTTCTGACAGTTCCACTAGGCAGCTATTGTCTTGGCTATTAATATTCGGCTCCTTGTTATTTGTGTAAATTTCTGCAGCCGGATTGAATTTCTCCCCAGAAAATGGGTTTTTGTTTTCTACCACGTGATCAGACTGCAAATTTTCCAAACTTTTATTCAGACTGCAAATTTTCCAAACTTTTATGTTCTGCTTCCATTTTAAACCCAAGTTCCCATTTCAGATCATCTCTTTTTGAATGAGAATGACTGTACATTTTCAGAAAAAGTGTGGTCACCTCTTGAGTGCTTTGCTGCTTAGAAATTTCTTCCGCCAGATACCCTAAATCATCTCTCTCCACATGCGGGGATTACAATTCAACATGAGATTTGGGTGGGGAAACAGAGCCAAACCATGTCAACACGGATAGCCTTAAAGAAAGAACTTCTCTTACAGAATCAGAGAGATAATTTCCTATGCCAGATCATACTGGTGCTGACAGCAAGAAGATTTTGGATGCTTCAGTTAATTAGTTTTATGGCAAATGTATCATAAACATGTTCTTTATTAGTTTTAAGGGGCTTTATTTTCACAAGGTTTTTAGAAACTGGACATACCATTGCAGTATCTCATGACTACCTTGGATCCAGGAAAAAAAAGTCTGAAATCTTGCTCATGGCTGTAAGCCAATAACACCTACACCTGTCTGTCACGGTATTGCAGTCATAAGCTTTGTGATTGCTGTGACTGATTCGGGTGATGCAATCAGCTGGAAAGGCATTTCCTGTTTGGTGTCTAACGTTCTGACTGCATGCTTATGCAGAGACAAAGACATCATATTTTTTACTCAGAAAGTGTGTTTTTAGCTTAGTTTCCAGTGAAATTTCTTCTCTCATTATGGTAAAGATTTTACTATATAGGAAAGTAATGTGTATCACGTAAAGGACTTTACAGAGATAATTTTATTTAATTCTTGCCGCAGCCCTGGAAGGAAGGTATTGTGTAACAAACTGGATGAAAGATAACAGTGCTTTGGGGGTGTCACGGGTCTTGTTCATGGTCTCATGATTTTATTGGTGCAAATTTTTTGTTTTGGCTGGATATAGGGTATTATGATTATTTAGCATGGCAAAAATTTAAATCAAATTTATTGAGCTCATGTTCTTTCCACTCTTATTAGGTTTATTATTATTATCATCATCATATTATTATTATTATCATCACAAAAGGGATGCTTACTGATTATAGAAAATTTTTTAAAATAAGAAGAAACCCTACCCAAAACCCATTATAAACATGTTTGTTTTCTTTAGTTTTTTTTTTTTTTCTAACCATTTTTTACCTATTTTTGCATGGCTATGAATACACTGCAAAGGTAATTTTGTATCATTTGGAAATATTTAAATTTTTTTAGGAGAAAAGAGTTTAAATGATATGAGAGGGGCTGAAAGTAGGAGGGAACATAAGCAGCAAGAAGTGGAAAGAGATATGAAGAATTAAGAAACTTTGCAAACTCAAGAATATGTCAATCATAACTTATTTTGAAATATTCTGCAGTCTAAAAGGAATAGCATCCTGTCATTGCCAATACCCATACTTAGAAGACACCTGTACCATTATGTAGCCAAACTTCCAGAGACTCGGGAAATCCTATTAGAGTAATTTTCCTTCCTTCCATATCAGTCAAATATTGCAATTACTGGGTCATTATGACAGTTGGATTCCTTTCTCTAGACCAGGAAATAGTCGCTGAAGAGCAAAGTTGCATGGACAGTATCTGTGAGACTGTAATTAATTATGAGACCTTCCTAACTCATCCAATAATGGAACTATGATCAAACTAGAGAAAAAATGGATTTGATTACCTGTATTAAGAAATTCCTTCCAAGCAATATTTTAAAATGGTAATCAGAATTCAGGTACTCCCTGGTGACTGATAAATTTAAACTAAAGTTAAATAATTATTTTCAAAAAGTTAATTATTATAATGTCATGATTGGCTTCATTTCCTTAATAAATGAATCACCTTATTTCAGCCTTGCAAATTAGGATGTACTATGGAATCCAGCCAAGGGAGGCATTAGGACTTGAGGAAACAGAAGACGTTCTACATGCCCTTTCTGCCATCTAACTGCCTTTAGGGATAACATTTTACTGGTGCAAGTTTTTTGTTTTAGCTGGATATAGAGTATTATGATTATTCAGCCATAGATGTCAATGCCAAGAATCAATCTGTACTGTACATGACTAGAATTACCGAAATGTGATTTGAACGATGTAGGATTAATCATGAAAGTATGCAATCAAGTGGATTGTTTTGTCTGAAGATGGAAGTGCAACCTTGTGTGTTGGTCATGCTATAGGACCAACAGGTTCATATACCTGCTGTGCAGTAACAGACCAATACATTTTCTTTGTTGCAGGGTTTGCAGCAGAGAAAGAGTTTGACAACCAAAGGGCACCGACAAGGAAATGGGAGGAGATCCTCAAATCCATCTTCCCAAGGAGTTCCGAGCTGAGGCTTTTAAGGGGATTGTGGAGGGTGAGGGCCTGAAAAATTGGGCCTCTTGATAGATCAGGATAAGAGGGATAAAATCATCAGGATGTGGAAACTACATTCTTTAGTGAGTCAGCTTCTTTTGGGTCCTTCAGACCAGCTGATGTCAGTAGTTTCACTGTTAAGCAGGACTTGAAATAAATGAAAAGCTTAACATTTCATATTGTTCAAGTTGTTATCTACAGAGCAGTTAAGGGGAACTATAATCTTGTAACAGGGTCTATGCGATTCTGAGGCAAGAGGCATGAAAGAACTCTGAGGAAGCAGGTCGGAGAGCAGATGACATGGTGATCAACCTGAGTGTGCTACAAGCTCATTTTTTTTTCCTTTCTCCCCATCCCTTCTTCTCTGATTAATTTTGTAAAGTTTATACAAATGGTTTCAGCAGTGAGGTCAGTAATACATGCTCAGCAGAGAAGGCAGCAATCACATTTGATGGATGAAACTAAGTAGGGGACCAAAGAGTTACCCAAAGGTTGAGGAAAACATTCAGATTCCCAGACAGAGAGTGAAGGTGGTTCGGGATCCAAATATAGGTAACATATTGCAAACAAGTACTGATATGAGATGGCCGTAACTTTGACAAACATCCCCTTGTTACCACAGATGGTTTTTTGCTCCAAGTAGGTGATTATCACCCCTGCAAGTTCATCTTGAGGAAATCACAATGTTGGAATAATGGAACCGTCTCTGGTCAATGCGCTAAACTTAGGTAATTGGATAAAGCCCAGATTCCCAGGTTGTTAAGCTGTCCCCAAACAGATGCATTAAACATATTTTAAATAATAAACATGACAGAAACATGGCAAAAATACAATTATAATCACTGGGGCTAAGGAAGTTATTTCAAATAACTTTAAGCAGGCCCTTGGTTAGGTTAGTAATTTTCCAGCCACTTGAAGTAACAAGTTACCTGTCAGTCCTCCTCCCCTTATCCGTAGGCTATGGTTTTTTTAAAACTTAGATTTCATCTTTTTTTCCCAGATATCGCAGCAGAAAGTGTGAAATTCTCATTTTCCTCCACAATAGTTACTTTTCATTCGCTTCTTTTAGATGACATGCGTTTGTGACATACTTTCTATCCTTATTTACATCTCCTGTTCGTATCTTATTTTCTTAATTGATAATCATCTTTCTGAGGGCAGAAATGAAGACTTGGACCTTTGCATTTTTTCTAGTAATGCTGATACAGTGCCCTGCAGACAGCACTTACTAAAGGGATGAGGGACAATAGGGTGAGAATCAGCCATTACCTTTAAATGCCTTTTCTGATGGCTCCTCATTCCCACCCTCCCATTTTCAGTATAACTTGGAAAACTTTTTTTCCTCTGTTCTTTTATGAAGAAAAGGGAGCTAATCTCTGTGTTACAGAGCCCTGGGACCTGGGGTTAATCCTCTGACCTACAACATTTTCTAATTCTTTAGTTGATGAGATAAAATAATTTACGTGAAAACACTACATAAACTATTAAGGCCCTTTAGAAGTTGTTACCGATATTTGATTAAACTTCTGAGAGCTGATGATTACTTTGTAGAATTTTTTTAAATTTGCTTATCATTTGTACAATATTGTTTTTAATTCACATGAATATATTTTGATCTTTATACATAAAAACATTTTATGTTCATAGTACTAGAATCCAACACTGTTAGAGTTAGAATTGTTTTAGTTTGCCAAGGCTGCCATAACAAATACTACAGATTGGGTGGCTTAAACACAGACATTTATTCTCTCACAGTTCTGCAGGCTGGTGTCCAAGATTAAGGCGTTGGCAGGGTTGGTTTCTTCTGAGGCCTCTCTCCTTGGCTTGCAGATGACCACCTTGTCCTGTGTCCTCATATTGTCTTTCCTCTGTGCTTACGTGCCTCTGGTGTCTCTTTCTCTTCTAAGGATACCAGGATGGGCGCGGTGGCTCACGCTTGTAATCCCAGCACTTTGGGAGGCTCAGGCCGGTGGATCACAAAGTCAGGAGTTCAAGACCAGCCTGGTCAATATGGTGAAACCCCATTTCTACTAAAAATAAAAAAAAATTAACCGGATATGGTGGTGGGTGCCTGCAATCCGAGCTACTTGGGAGACTGAGGCAGAGAATTGCTTGAATCCTGGAGGCAGAGGTTGCAGTGAGGCAAGATCGTGCCACTGCACTCCAGCCTGGGTGACAGAGTGAGACTCCATCTCAAAAAAAAAAGGATACAGTCCTACTGGATTAGGACTCCACCACTGTGACCTCATTTTACCTTAATTGACTCTCTCTAAAGACCCTATTTGCAATTACAGGCACATTGAAGATTAGGGCTACATATGAATTTGGTGGTGGAGGGGGGTACAATTCAGTCCATAACAGTGACTTCACTTTATGGTTTAATCCAGCCTCCACATTTTACAAACGAAGGAACTGAGGTTGGGAAATAGAATGTGCCCAGCAAATCAGTGACAGAGGCAGGTCTGTGGCCCTGGCCCTAATCATGCCGTCCTTCTGTCTTTCTTTCTCATGTTTTCTTTGTTTTCTCCAGCTTCCATTCACTTAGTACATAAGCAAAACATGACATGCAATGCATTTATTTCCATCCTCACACCCTCAGGAATTTGTTAAACATAGAGAAGTCAGTTAAACATTACCTGAAATACACTATCCAATATAAAACTACTGGAAATATTAGTGGTGTTAACAACATTTTTCTTATCTTCTGACTTCCAAAGTATACTGTACATGTATGTGTGTGTGTGTGTGTGTGTGTATATGCGTGCCATGTGTGTTTGCATGCACATGTGTGTGGTGTGTATGCACATGCATGTGTGTGTGGCATGCGTATGTGCATGTGATCATGGGTGTTGTGTGTGCTGTGCATACATGTGTGGGGAATATGTGCGGGTGTATGTGTCTGGGTGCATGTGTGTGGCATATGTGCATGTGTGTGGTGTGTATGTATGTGAATGTGTGTATGTCCATGGTATGTGTGTGCCTATGTGTGCACGTGTGTGTGTGTGGTGTATTTGTGTTTATATTACAAAATATCAGATTTGGACATGACCACATGTTTTGTCAGCCTTTTTTTACATGTAGAAAATATGAACAAGTAGAACACAGGACAAAAGAAGACAGACATAGGGAATAGAGTATGTCCATGCAATGAAAAACTAGTAATCTAAACAGTAGTTCTGTAGACCTTAAAAAACTTCTTTTCTAGTTAAGACTACTTAATTTTTGTCTCAACAAAGTCATGAACATTGAATTTGGGGTGGGGTGAATACTTGTGTGACTTGCTGGCTACACACTGCCTCTCTCACAGACAGGTTGTGCTCCTTTTACAGCCAAACTTTTCTACTACCATCCCTACTCCTGCCACATGGAGGGTGACCTAGGGAACTTGACGTCCTTTTAACTCAGATAGGGTATTAACATTCCTCTCTTCACATATGAGGTGAAAATATAGAATAGCCAGGTCAATACCATCAATACCATGAATAATGAAGCATAACTTTTTTTTTTTTTTTTGAGAGGGAATCTCGCTCTGTTGCCCAAGCTGCAGTGCAGTGGCATGACCTGGGCTCACTACAACCTCTGCCTCCAGAGGTTCAAGCGATTCTTCTTCCTCAGCATCCCGAGTAGCTGGGACCACAGGGGGCTGCCACCATGCCCGGCTAATTTTTGTATTTTTAGTAGAGATGTGGTTTCGCCATATTGGCCAGGCTGGTCTCGAACTCTTGACTCTGTGATCTGCCTCCCTCGCCTTCCCAAAGTGCTGGGGTTATAGGCGTGAGCCACCGCGCCCGGCCAGTTTTTGATATTTAAATTGTCCTTCATTGATGTTGAACATCCTTGTAGAGGATATGCAGTATTTCATTGGAGAATAACAGACATGAATTTTCTTCAAAACTTTTTGTATCTTCTTACTTACAAGTAGCATTTTTGAAAACTGCATCACTATGCTCCATAAAAATACTTTTTTCCTTCCCTTTGTTATTGAATAAGTGGAATAAGGTGTCAACATACTTGAAACGTTGAAATGTTTAGTAGACCTAGTTGATCTGGAATTAGATCTTAATATTTGTGTTCACTGTGAAGCCAGAGATTAGCAAACCAGCAATGACTAATCCTCAGCATTAATAAGAGAAAGAAAAGGTACAGAAGAGATGCTTCAAATAATTAGCTTCTTTTTTTTCCCAGCATCCAGGTGTTGAACTTTGTTCTCTGAGTTTCTTTCTCCACAGGAGGGGTGGCCTGCTAAAAGCAGGGGTAGCAAGATGGTATCTCCAGCTGAGAGACACTTGTACCACTTAGAGATAAGAAAGACGCACCAAGGTGAGGATTTCCACTGCGAGCGTGTTCTTCCATGTCTAAATATATCCCACATCTGCACAGGCCCTGGAGACTCTCTCCATGCGTCTTAGCTACCGTCTTTATAACACTTCCTATTGAGCATATTATGAGAGATTCTTGACACGAAGTTGAAAATCCATGTTGATGATACTTTGCAAAAAATAAACGAGGTAGGTTCGTCCCATAAAACAAATATAATTTTTTCCCCTGGTACAAAAGCAGTAAGTCTGAAGGTGTAGTCTGGAGGATCATGAGATTCAAGTTAGGAAATATTTACTTAATTTGGTTGGCTCCAGGGAAGCATTACGGTTTTTAAACTGACAATAATGCACCAAGAGATGCACAAGACAAAGCCTGATCTGGCAGTGGAGTTTAGGATGGGTTGCAAGTTGGACTGACCCAGGAGAGGACAGTAAGCCCTGGTAGGGGCTATGAAAAACCCAGGTGACCCAGGATTTGCACATTTCTTCTTGATACATGTTTGGGAAACGGTTTCAGTAGAGTAGTGAATAGGGAGAATATGAGATGAATAAGTTCTGAAGAATGAGTGTGATGCTGGAGGTGTTTTGTGCTATAAGATGCTCTTGGAGGTAGACTAGAAAAGTTTGGAATTTAAGAGAGGTGGAGAGGAGACAACCAGACTTAGCAATACCATGATGAGTTGGGAAAGGATGAGAAGGTGGAAGATGGTGTAGAATGAGGAAAATGGTGTGAAGGTTAATTTTATGTGTCAACTTGACAGGGCTGGGGTATGCCTAGATAGCTGGTTAAACATTATTTCTGCATATGTGTCTCTGAGACTGTTTCTGGAAGAGATTAGCATTTGAATCAGTAAATTTAGTAAAGAATATCTACCCTTCGGCTGGGCGCGGTAGCTCACGCTTGTAATCCCAGCACTTTGGGAGGCCAAGGCGGGCGGATCACGAGGTCAGGAGATCGAGACCATCCTGGCTAACATGGTGAAACCCCGTCTCTACTAAAAATACAAAAAAGTAGCCAGACGTGGTGGCAGGAGCCTGTAGTCCCAGTTACTCGGGAGGCTGAGGCAAGAGAATGGCGTGAACCCGGGAGGTGGAGCTTGCAGTGAGCCGAGATGGCGCCACCACATTCCAGCCTGGGTGACAGAGCGAGACTCCGTCTCAAAAACAAACAAACAAACAAACAAAAAAACACCAAAACAACAACAGCAGCAGAATATCTACCCTTACCAGCAAAGGTAGGCATCATTTAATTCACTGAGGCCCAGATAGAACAAAAAGGTAGAGGAAGTCCAAATTCCCTCTCTCTTTTTGAGCTGGGACATCCATTTTCTGCCCTCGGACCTTGAAGCTCCTTGTTCTTGGGCCCTCAGGCTCTGGGACTTATGCCATCGGGCCCTCCCCTTCACTCTTCCCAGGCTTTTGGCCTCAGAATGGGAGTTACATCACTGGCTCCCTGGCTCTCAGGCTTTTGGACTTGGACCAGATTATACCATGGGCTTTCCTGGTTCTCCAGCTTGCAGAGAGCATATTTTAGGACTTAAACTTTCAGAGTTGTTGTAAGGATCAAATAAGATAATTTATGCAAAAAGCGCTTGGCAAACTTTAGCTCGAAAAGTGATTATTATTTGACTTAAAGATGCTTTCTGGAGCATTCACAAGCAGAAAAACAGTCAACCTGTGACCAGCCGTCAACACAGCTCTTCACGGCAGCATTTCTTTTCCCAAAGAGAATGGAAATCATTAGCTCATCCCTGAATGTCAGACCATCAAGGAACCTAACAACTTTGTTTATCTCTGAGGCGGCATTCAGGAATGAGTTTTCAACACTTGTTGTCTCTGGGTTGGAAGCTTTACAAATTCACATCCCAAACAAGAACCTGAGCATACTTGACAAGCATCTGTGAGACCAGTAGGAGGGCACTGGGCATTTCTGATCTGAGAAGAAACGCACTGGGGTGCATCACACTGTGGCAAACCTAATCCAATATTAATTAGAATTTAATGATTTTACAAGAACATCCAACAATTTTAGCTGCCTATAATCATGGCATGCTCATTCTATAGCAATGTTTTTCTCCGGAATTTGCTTTTCTGCCTCTTCTTCTTCAAATCCTTTCCTCTTCTCTACATCTTACATACCCTGCATTCCAAACTCACCCTCAGCACCAGATCTAGGATTCTTTAAAATACTTAAAGTAGGTACTTGATTTTCTTAAGCAACCTGTGCAAATTCAGAATTGAGATGTGACTCCTGGCATTTCCAAATTCTTGGGCATTAACCACCAGGCTATACTATGTAGAAAACATGTTTCATTTATTCAACAAACAGCGGGCTTGACCCATATGTAGTTCTGGCTTACTTCAGGATCTTTTTAGATATATGATATGTTGTTTGCTCTCCCCATCCTCAGTTTTTTTTTTATTTGAAATATGAGGTCTAATCCCACTTTCATCTGGTTCATTCATTTTAGAAAACTTCTGTTTATTAATTGAGAGATTGGCTGATATACTCAAGTGTTTATACACATGCAACTAACACCTGGAGAAACATGATGATACTCACCTGGAACTCAAAGAACTTGCAGTCCAGGTGGTAAAGGAGCTTTAAAAAAGGAAGGGCAGGCCAGGCATGGTGGCTCACGCCTGTAATCCCAGCACTTTGGGAGGCCGAGGCGGGCGGATCACTTGAGGTCAGGAGTTTGAGACCAGCCTGGCCAACATGGTGAAACTCTATCTCTACTAAAAAGATAAAAATTAGCTGAGCATGGTGGCACACACCTGTAATCCCAGCTGCTCTGGAGGCTGAGGCAGAATAATCGCTTGAACCCAGGAGGCAGAGGCTGCAGTGAGTTGAGATTGTGCCACTGTACTCCAGCCTGGTTGACAAAGCAAGACTCTGTCTCAAAAAAAAAAAAAAAAAAAAAAAAAAAAGGAAGGGCATGGGTGTGGCTATGGCCTGAATGTTTATATATTGAAATCCTCACCCTAAGGAGATGATGTTAGGAGGCGGGATCTTAGATCATGGCTGCGGAGCCCTCATATGGAGCTAGTGGTCTTATAAAACAAACACCAGAGAGCTCCCGTGCCCCTTCCGCCATGTGAAGATAGAGGTGCTGTCTGTGAGGAAGTGTCATCAGACACTGAAACTGCCATCACCTTGATCTTGGTCTTCCCAGCCCCCACAACTGTAAGAAGTAAATTTCTGTTATTTATAAATCACCCAGTCTATGGTGTTTTCTTATTGTAGCCTGATTGGACAAAGACAAGTAGTGACTCTTGGTCCAGCACAGGGAGAGTTACCCTTAGACTGAGCCTTGAGGACAAATGAGAGTTGCTGGTTCAGAAGGGTCTGAATGGGACACAGGGCAGGCAGAGTTCCAAGCTTGTGCAAAGTCCTGAAGGTAAGAATTTTCTTGGTGTATTGAAGCTAGACATCAGAACAGGTTAAGGGAGGTCAGAAGTGGGAACCCCATTGAGATGAACCTTCAGCTTTACAATGAGGAGCTTCTATCACACAGGCACTAGTAAGCTAGTGATGGATTTTAAGTAGGGAGATGACACGGATTTGGATTTTGAGACATTCGTTTTAGCAGGAATGGGGAGAATACATGTGAGTGTTCATTAACACACTGATTAAGTCATTCTAAGGTTCATAAAATTAGTGTGGTTGGTTTTAGCATGAGGATTTGAAGATAAGCTGAGAGCTCCCTCTCCCAAAATGTCTCCTTTAGCGCTACTTGAATTTCTTTATTGAAATTAAGACGAAAGCACATTTTTGTGAATGAAGTAGCTTTCCTTTAGCAAAGCAATACCTGGGATGGGTTCCAAGGCTATCATTCGTATCTCAGCATAAATGTGTCTCCCAAGTTTAAATGAAATTACAGCCTGGTAAGATTTTGAGTTTTAGCAGTTAATGTGATGGATGGGATAATGTTGAAGCCTGAATCACTGCGAGAAGTGCATGTTGAATTTTTTTTTTTTTTTTCAGACAGAGTCTCACTCTGTTGCCCAGTCTGGAGTGCAGTGGCATGATCTCTGCTCACTGCAACCTCTGCCTCACAGGTTCAAGCGATTCTCCTGCCTCAGCCTCCCAAGCAGCTGGGATTACAGGCATGGGCCACCACATCCCCCTAATTTTTGTTGTTTTAGTAGAAGCAGGGTTTCGCCATGTTTGCCAGACTGGTCTCAAACTCCTGACCTTAGGTGATCTGCCCACCTCAGGCTCCCAAAGTGCTGGGATTATAGGCATGAGCCGCCATGCCTGGCCCATGTTGAAATTTGAACAGCAGAGGACAGGATGGAAGTGTGCATGCCTGAAACACATGACGCATGCCAGAGAAGGTAGAAAAGGGTCAAGGGTCCAACCAGATCTAGCCCACTGGTTGTTGCTTGGTTGAAGTGACCTTTTAGGTTGGGTTTCATTACCAATGGGTATTTCATTACCATTTTCGGAAGGGGCCTCACTGCTGAGAGCTCAGAACAGGGAATAACAGACTGGTGAGATGAGTAGGCAGTGCTGTATTTTTAGAGTCCTAATATTCACTTTCAGCAGTTACAAATCGTGGCCTTACTGGATCTATCTCTAAATTCAAGTCATATCCTGAGTGAAGCTTGGCAAATGGTCATTCATCTCTTTTACAATAGAGCCATCTCTTTTAGGTCCTACAAGGATTATATAATCCAGGTTTACCTATAAAGTTAAAAAAAAAGAATAACAGCATAGAAAAAGCGCCATGGATGTTTTCCAAGAGCTGGTCTTGTACCCATGATAAAGCAGGTGTCCCACAGCGTGCAACCTTTCCCAACAGACAGTCAACCCACATTTTGTACATTCAAATTCAAAAAATTAATATGGAATTATTTTAGTGAAGTTGACATCTGGTGTGCCTTAACCAAATCATCAAATGAGTTGTAGTGGGTGTTCTTAGCAATCGATACATTCATTTAATTGATCAATGAATTTACACATATGTTTAATGAATATTTATTCAACATTTTCTTTGTGCCACGAATGTGGAAATATATTAATACCCCTTCTGTTTCATTCTAAAAACCATCTTACATTAATTAACTTCATTCCTTTTTTTGATGATAAATTATCACTGCTTATCATGTAAGAAAATGACATCTTTTAATCAAGGGCTGTACGTCTAGTGGGGCATGCACAGGACAACTCTAATACACAGGTGAGCCCAGCCAGTGACGTGGCCAAGGACCAGATGGAGTGAGGGGGGAGTACTGGTGAGGGATTCCTCCTGCTAAGAGAGGGAATCAGGTCAGGGTGTGTAGAGTGGAACCTTGAATAATGTGGGGATTTTGGTGAGTAGCAAAAAGGAAGAAGATTCTTGGTGGGAGGTCAGCAGGAGCAAAACCCCCAAGATTGGAAAACAGGTATAGGATGAGGGGAACAGTGAGTTGTTCAATATTCTTGCCATAGTGCATAGAAAGAAGATTAATAGGAAATAAGATCGGAAACATCCACTGCAGAAAAGCCACGGAGCCCTTGAATACCAGGCTGAAGTGCTTGGATTTCACAGATTTTTCAGAATGATTATGATGTGGCTAAAGCTATGTATGCTGCATGAAACTTAATCTGGTAGGAGGCAGCTGAAGCTCTGTGACTAGAAGAGATGGTTGCCAGAGAGCTGAATGAGAGAAAAAACTCTTGCAGGTGGCTTCATGTCTCAGGGTGAAGCAGGGCATCCCCACCCCAGCACGAGTGACAATGGGCAGGACCCTTCTTTGTTGTGCAGGGCTGTTCTGTGGATAGCAGAATGTTTAGCAGCATGCTGGTCTTTATCCCTGGAGATGAGTAGCAACCCTCCCATTCGTGAAAGCCCAGATAATCTCCAGACATTGCCAAATGTTTTCTTGGGCCAAAATTTTCCCCACTGAGAACTGCTGGAGTGTGAAGGAGCCAGAAGTAGTCCGAGAGGTAGTAATAAATAATGGAGCTAAGGTTCAAATCTGGCCCTTCTAAATGTAAAAGGCCTTTTGCACCAATCAGCACTGTCTCTTATGCTTCTACTTCATCCCCTGGTGTGCACTTACACACACACAAACACACACACACGTACACACATAGACACACACAAACACATATACTCTAGTACACACATCCACATCCACACACAAGTACACACACATACATACACAGATATAACCTAGGTAAAGTGAAGCCTACAGGGTTCTAGGAAGCTGAGTGGGAGCGAGTGTGGGCCTGGAGTGCAGGGCAGGGGAGGTGGAGGTGCAAAGCTGGATGAGGCTCTGTTTTAAGGACTCTCACTCTTCTCCTAACCAGTCCCAATTCCTGATAAAGGAGGACAGAGAACATGGTGGCTTTGTGTCAGTGACGCTGGGACTGGCAAGGAGGGGACAGCAGTCCAGCCTGGCAGCATCAGGATGACCAGGGATGATGGGATCTGCTTCCTTGCCATCTGCCCTTTGGCATGGCCTTTTGCTGTGGACTCAGGGGTGCCAGAGAGGAATGGCGGAAACAGTCAAGAGTTTGGGGAGTGTTCAGTCTCATCTCATTGTTTGCTAGATCTCTGGCTCCAGCAAGCAGCTTCAGCTCAAGTTGTCAGGGCTTCTGTTTCCTAATCTGTTAAATGAAGATAATACAATTGTTTTCATTATATGAGAAGATATTATAAAGAGCCTGATGGCATCAGTCACAGTGTAGAAATGTGACAAATAGTGGCTATTTTATTATTATTGCTATAAGCTTAAATGATATAATCACATTATATCTGAGATGATTTTGATAACAAATGCTCTGAACTCATCGAGATGGTTGACTCAGAACCTTTATGAATTAATGCATTTACACATCTATCAATTAGTCTTTATTGGATATTGCTTGTTTGCATTTCTTAACTTACTTGATTCCTTTGGGTGTTACATTTCTACTCCTAAGAAAACCCATATTTCATGTTACAAGTTAACAGTATAAAATCTATTTCCAAATTTCTGGGTTATTAGATAAAGCCTCACATCTGACTGACCAAATTAAATATACCCCTGTGGTTTTCCCCTGAGTTATAATATCTCATGTTAGTAGTCTTTTAAATATGTTTAAATTAATCTGATTCTGTGCCTATAAAATTGACTTCATTAAATCTTTTATGAGCTTTCATAACTGTAACTCATATATTCTAAACATTTATAAGTATCTGATCATATGAAGTTTTGTGTAATATATGTGCGCATGCACACACACACACATACACACAATCTCATACAAGTGTGCACATTCATCATTGTCTTCGCCCCATCTACTTATTCTGCAGTGTTATCCACAAAGCAATTAGATTTGTTTGGCATCAATTGTCCAATTCAATTCACTATTTCTCTTCTCCTTCCTGTTGTTCAAGTAGGAAAAAACATCTTGTTTTCTTGCATTACTTTTTCAAGAGCCACATTTAGACTTTTTGGATGTTGATTGCCATATACAATTTGCTCAGGTTGATGCAAAGAAAAAAAAAAAAGGTGATGAACTTTTAAAGACATTTCCCACAGGACATTTGTTTTCTTTGACACTGTTTTGCTGCTAGATGCTGGGTGTTTTTGTTACTCAAGGCTATGATCATGGCTGGTTTTATTAATTGGTTGATGGTTAGGAATATATTTGGAACAAATATTGCCAAGCTTATGCCATGCCATTCTTTCAGGTTATTTTTATAGATTACCATCTTATCTCATTGTTACTAAGCAATTAAGAAGTCCACTAAAAATAAACCTTCAACAAAGATTTAAGAGTCATCAATATGTAATGGGAATATTGCTTTCCAAAAGTATCAATGGATTGCTTTTTATACCTTTGCCCCCCCATTTCTGCTGAAGCACATTTGTTATGACCTTGGAATTATCCTTTAAAACACCCTCCTTTACCATCTGTATATTTGCAAGTACTTTGGTGGAAAGCAGAAAGAAGTTACTATTATTATCATTATTATTTATTGTTATTTTATTGAAGGAACTTTGAAGTCAGACGTGTTTGCATTTCATCCTGGCTTCATCACTTGTGAACTGGGTGGGCTCAGCAAGCTACGGAGCATCTGTGAGCCTTCGATCTATTGCCTGTAAAATAGAGTGAACAATACCTCCTCCAACCAGTGCCTGGACTGCTGAATGTGTCTGCAGGGAACACACAAGGGTTCTGGCCAGTCAGACTTCATGAGTGATCTCAGCTGTCCAAGTGTTTCATCTCAAAAGGTGCACTACCCTGTTACAAAAATGTGTTCCTCCATTTTCTGAAATGGTTCCTCAACCCTTTCCTTTGCTGGCCAATTCCTACTCTTCACTGGAGACGTTGCATCCTGTTTCAATGGGAAAAGAAAAGTCCCCATTGGGAAGCTCCGTCTTACTTCTGCTCAATTTCCCACCATGGCTGCCTGTGTACACAGCCATGTGTCTCCTGTTGGCATGAGTGACCGGGGCCATGGGTAGCAACTCCACCTGGTATCTGGCTCGGGCTTTTTCTTCTGCACTTGAAGGCTTTGCTCCTGCAGTTTCTTCTCTCTTCTGCATCTTTCACTTCTTCTCTGTGGATCATTTCTACTAATGTAAAAATAAGCTCTGGGGTGATCTAGTTGTGAATGAACCCTTCAGTGATCTAATATACCCCTTGATCTTTTGCTTCACGTCTCTGGCTTTCTTTTCAACACATCTTCCCCAAGGAATGGTGATGCCCATCACTCTCTTTCTCATTTACATCCTCTCTTCTCTGTGTCACTCTGCCAATAACCTGACTACTCTACTCTGACTGCTGGGCCAGGAGTGCCCTTAACTTCTTTTAGCAAATCCAGTGTCATTCTTGGCCCTTATATTGCATGGCTTCTCAGCGACATTGGACACAGTTAACTACTACCGTGCAACACTCTATTTTCTTGCTTTTTGTGGCTCTATGCTCTCCGAGTTTTCTTTATACCATGCCAGACTTTCTCCATTCTTTGCTTATTGAAGATAGGACTACCTTCTCCTTCTCCTTCTCAATCCCTGTCGCTGACTTCCCTTTCTCAGCCAGACCTCTGAATACCAGAATACCTGAGGACATTGGGAATGATGTGGGATTATCTTTGATTTCTATCTTTTTCTGTTTACCACATCCAGTCCATCATCACTGAATACTACTGTAAGTGCTCTATGGAATATCTGGCATCTGTTTACTTCTTTCATCCATGTCAAATCAGCATTCTCTCTCAATGGATGACTCCAAAATAGATCTTTAATTCTGTTTTGCTTCCTTGAATCTGATTTTCCACATAACAGCGAAAGTGGTCTTTTAAAAACACAAGGCATAGGATGTTATTCCATTACACAAAACCCGTTTATGGCTTTCTGTTGCCCTTGGAGTATCATCTGTTCTCCCTAATATGACCTACTGCGTCTGAGTTCTCCGTTTATCTTGTACCCCTCAATCTTCACCCACCAAATTCCCAAACTCACCAAACTCATTAAGTTTTGACCTTTGCATCATTGCTTACCCACAGATTTGGGGCTCAAGATAGTAGCTACGTTATTATTAATTACTTTCTCTTTTAAAAAGTTCTCTTTCAGATTCCTTTTGGAAATGTAGTTCTGGGTTGTATTTTTAGGTAATGATGAGACATTGGCACTTGGTTTGTCGCAAGCCAAGAGACATTTTGTTGCAAGCTTTTTGGTATTGTGATGCCTAAGCCTAGAAGGCATGAGCTATATAGTGAAGAGAAGTAGGAGAAAAAGGAGTCTAAGAATAATACAATGAGAGAGAGGATGCTGAAAGCAGGATCTGAAGGTAATTCAACAAGGTCCTTTTGCTAAGGAAGAGACTTTACAGATAAATTCTCTAGGCAGGAAACTATTCTATTCTGGGTATTGCAGAGACTATTACAAAAGGCTTTCTGGCTTTTTTAAGGTATAAAAGGAAAACAGTATGACATTTTATATAAGTTTATTCCAAATTTAATTCTAAATTAAGTGTTTTAAATATGTTTTATGATATTGCAAGTAAAATAAATATTTATAATGATTTTCTTAATATTTTTAACACAATTAGATCTTATAATTTCTGCAACTTACATTTTTCACTTAAAACATATCATGGATAGCTTTCCAGGTTGATATTTAAAGATACAACTCATTGTTTTCATGGCTGCAAAACATTTAGTAAGATGGATATACCATAATTCATTCACAATTTTTCTACTCATGTGGGTATTTAAATTATTTCCAATTTTTTTTGCTATTACAAACAATGTTGTTGGAATAAATGTATTAAGATACATGCCTCCCTTTGGCACTGAAATTTTTATTTCTGTAGAATCAGTTCCTAAAAGGAAGATTGTTGAGTTGTTGGTTTTAAAGTTATTCATTTATAACGTGCTTGCCATTTTGATCTATGAAAGCTGTATCTTGTTTTAATTTAGTTTTATAATTACAAGTGCAGTTTAGCGTTTGTTCATTCAACAGATATTTACTGAGCACCTACTACGTGCTAGAGCAGGCCTGTATTGGCTTGTGATGGCTGACTGGGAACAGCTCTTTCCAAATCCATGTTCACTGAGGTTAATTTGGTTGTTAGCAACCTGCCAAGGTGAGAGACCTCAAACCTAGAAGATGATGATATTTCATAATAAAAGAAAAAATAGAGCAAAGTAAGGAGGATTAGGAGTGTGTGTGTGTGTGTGTGTGTGTATTCTTGTATATGTGCCTGTATGTGTTGTGTGTATCTGTGGTATAGTGTGTGTGTGTGTGTGTGGTATGTGTGTGTAGTGTGTATATGTTGTGCATATCTGTGTGGTGTGTGTAGTCTGTGTGGTGCATGTGTGGTGATGGGGATATTCAGTTTTACATGAGGTGGTCAGAGGTTGGCCTCTTGAGAAGACATTTGAGCAGGTTTGAAAGAAGTAAGGGAATATAGAAATCTCAAAGAGAAGCATTCAAGGTAGAGGAGGCATCACTGCAAAGCCCATATTAGGAGCATGCCTGTGATTCTCAGAAGCAGCACAGCAGGCACTATGGCTGGAAGGAAGGAGCAAGAGGGAGATTTGCAGGGGAAAAGTTCAAGAGATAATGGGGCCTGCGGGTATGGTGAGGTCTTTGCTTTCCCCTCGGAGTGAAATGAGAGCCATGGCTGGTGTTCTGGACTGAAGGTGTCCCCCTAAAATCCACAGATTGAAATCTTAACTCTCATTGTAGTGGATTGGGAGGTAAGACCTTTGGGAGGTGATGAGGTCATGGGAGCAGAGCCTGCATGAATGGGATTTGTGCCCTCTGAAAGGGACCCCAGAGAGTGCTCTAGCCTTTGAGAAGTCAGCAATCTGCTACCTGGGAGAGGCCCCTCATTAGACCCCAACCATGCTGGCACTTTGATCTTGGACTTGTTAGCTTCCAGAGCTGCGAAGAATACATTTCTGTAGTTTATGAGCCACCCCAACCTGGGGTTAGAGCCAGTGAACTAGTTCCCAATGACCTAAAACAGCCAGGTTTTGAGCAGAGGAGTGACATGACCTCACTTCTGAAGAGCATGCATTCTTAAGTTTATGAGTATTTTGAGTTTCTGCTTTTGAGCATTGCCTGCTAATATCCTTTACAAATATATCAGTTGGATCAGTTTAATTTTACTTATCAGTTTGCAAGAACTCTTTACATGTTACATATAGTTATTGTTTGCTTGTCATATGTTCCAGCAAATACTTCCCTTAGGCTGTAGTTTGTCTTTCAATTTCGTTCAGTTTCTTACGCTTTACTTTTATATAGTTAGGTAACAAATGTGTAAGTCATTTCCTTTCTGTTACCTAAGTTGACAATCTATTGAAAAAGGCCTCTTGATTCTATTTGAACATGGATGAAGCTGGAGGCCATTATCCTTAGCAAAATAACACAGGAACAGAAAACCAAATACCGCATGTTCTCACTTATAAATACAAGCAAAATGATAACACATGGACCCATAGAGGGGAATAACACGCTGGGGACTATAAGAGGGTGGAGGGTGGGAGGAGGGAGAGAATCGGGAAAAATAACTAACGGGTAATAGGTTTAATACCTGGGTGACAAAAGAATCTATATAGCAAACCCTCATGACACAAGTTTACGTGTAAAACAAATTTTCACATGTACCCCTGAACTTAAAAGTTAAAACAAACAAACAAAGCCTTTTTACACTGAGCTTATAAAACTTTCCTCCTTTTAATATGGTTAGCATTAATATTTTTGTTTTTGTTCTTACAATATAAGGTTTTAAAACTATCTGTAATTTATTTTTATGACATAACAATACTCACTTAAATTTCTTTTCATTAAGGGTTGGTAAAGTATGGCCCATTTGCTAACTCTGGTATGCTGCTCATTTTTCTAAAAAAAGTTTTATTGGAACACGACTATGCCCAATTGTTTATATATCATCCTTGGCTCTTTTCTTTCTCATAATATTTACTATCTGTATGTTTATAGAAAAAGGTTTGTTTTAGCTGATGGATAGACAATTATTTTAATGTCGCTATTAAAAATAATAATTTCTTGGCCGGGCGGGGTGGCTCAAGCCTGTAATCCCAGCACTTTGGGAGGCCGAGACGGGCGGATCACGAGGTCAGGAGATCGAGACCATCCTGGCTAACACAGTGAAACCCCGTCTCTACTAAAAAAATACAAAAAACTAGCCGGGCGAGGTGGCGGGGCGCCTGTAGTCCCAGCTACTCGGGAGGCTGAGGCAGGAGAATGACGTAAACCCGGGAGGCGGAGCTTGCAGTGAGCTGAGATCCGGCCACTGTACTCCAGCCCGGGCGACAGAGTGAGACTCCGTCTCAAAAAAAAAAAAAAAAAAAAAAAAAAAAAAAATAATAATAATAATAATTTCTTAATAATTTAAATATCACATTTACATAGGTTAATTTCCAATCATGCATATTGTTTTGTACCACTCTTTGTTTTGTTCACTCATCTATTTCTGTGTCAATACTGCTCTTGTAATACCTTTGTGTACATTTAAAACTTTGAAAACAAATTACGTTTCATTATTTGCTTTCCATTTTTTTCTAGGAAATTCCCATGCTTTTATTTTTTCACATAAAGTTTAGAAAAAAATTTCCACTTTAAGAAACCGAGATCCTGATTACTGTTATAGTAAGATGACATATTGTTTTAAATAAAATTGGAAATACTGTGATATTAAAAGTCTTCCAATCCAGAAACATGTTATGTCTTTCTATTTATTCATGTGTTAGTTTATGTCCTTTTATAACTTTTTATAGCTCTTTTCATATAGGCCTACTAATTTTAAGTTAAATTTAATCTATGATATTTTGTAGTTTTTACTACTTTTTAAAATGAGATTTTCCTTTTTGCATACCTATTTCTAACATGAAATTGTTAGCATTAAAATCTATCTAGTCAACTTGGATTCAGCCACTTTACCAAATTGCTTTATTATTTCAAGCACGTTTTTAGTAGTCTTTTGTATTTTTTAGGCAAGCCATGAAATGGAGATGTTTTTGGTTTTTGACTATGGGAATAGTTACTGTTCCTGTTTTATAATCATGATGACTTTCATATTTCATCTTTGTTGCTACGTTTTTACTTGGATATTGTTAATTAGACTTTTCCATGTTCAGACTGTTTCTTCTATTCCCATGTCACTATGAATTTTAATTAGGAATGTCTTCTAAATTTTATTCAGTACAATTTTAGCACATGTTGATATAATCATATAGTTTTTGCTTTTTTCTCTTTAATTTGTTTATATAATAAGTTATATTGAGAAATTTACTTAATGCTGGACTAGTAGCCATGGACTATACTTAGTTAAAAATGTGACATTCTAAAATATGATGCTGTATTATTTTGATTATAATTTATTAAGAACTTTTATGTCTATCTTTAGAAAGAAACTGGCTATAGTTTTCTGATAGCATTATCAAGTTTTGATATCTTGGTCTATGTCTTGAGAGAATTCAAATAAAGGATAATTGCTCTGAACCAAATTGTGTATTTACAAAATTTGTCTGCTGAGGCCCTAAACTTCAATGTGATTGTATTTGGAGACAGGACCTATAAGAAGGTGATTAAGTTTAAATTAGGTTATAAAGGTGGGTCCCTGATCCCATAGGATTAGTGTTTAGTGAGTTTCCTAGTAAGAGGCATCTGACCTCCCTTCCTTCTCCACCCTTAGCTCAGTCACCATGGAATGACCTCCTGAGCAAACAGTGAAAAAGTGGCCATCTGCAAGCCAGGGGAAGGGACCTTGCTGGAAACAGAATCTGCCAGAGCCTTAATCTTGAACTTCCTTTTAGTAACACCCCACTCTTGGTACCAATTTACTGTACTAGTGCATTTTCACACTGCTGATAAAGACATACCCAGGACTGAGCAATTTACAAAAGAAGGAAGTTTAATTAGACATACAGTTTTATGTAGCTGGGGAAGCCTCACAATCATGGTGGAAGGCAAGGAGGAGCAAGTCACGTCTTACATGGTGGCAGCAGACAAAAAGTGAGAGCTTGTACAGAAGAAAACTCCTGTTTTTAAAACTGTCAGATCTCGTGAGACTTATTCACTATCACGAGAACAGCACAGGAAAAATTTGCCCCCATGATTCAATTACCTCCCACCAGGTCCCTCCCACAACATGTGGGAATTCAAGATGAGATTTGGGTGGGGCCACAGCCAAACCATATTACGGGTCTTCTTTTTCTTTTTCTGCTTATTTCTCTTCCTCTTCCCCTTCTCCTTCCTTTCCTCCTCCTTCCCACCCACTTCTCCTTCTGCTTCTTTCTCTTTTGTGAGATACTATCCTGCCATAATTGACTGTTCTATCCTGCTCTTACTGGTTAATTAGCCTGCCCAGTTACTGCCTATAAGCTGTGTGACCTTGAGCCTAATATCGAGCCCTTCTCAGCTTCAGTGTCTTTATCTCTGTTTTCTGTTGTTACAAGGAATGGTGGTAATATTTGCCAAGTGACTAGCAAGGTTTATAAAGGGGTCATTGATGTTGTCATTATTATTATTAATTAATTACTCATTGCTTTGGCAGTTTATGTCAGCTGGGCTGTCTATAATTGAGTCAACCATAATAGTAAGGAGATCCATGCTTTTTGACCTTGGAGATGCTGCTCAGTGTTCCAGACTGAGTATGCTGATATGGGAGGGGACTGTCTGAGTTCATCCTGGCCATGGGTTTAATTGAAAGAAAAAACAATGAGGAGGGAGAGAGACAGAGAGAGAGAGAGAAGGAAGGGAGAGAGAGTGAGAGAGAGAGAGAGAGAGAGAGAGAGAAAACTGCCAGGAAAACTGTCTACAGAGGTCATTTAGAAATACAATGCCACAAACAATATCACAAAACTGGTATTATTTAAATTCTAACTTGGCTAGTGTTAGAGTCGCAGTGTTATTTTAGCAATTTCAACAGGCCCAGGAGTGCAAATAGTTGTAATTAAAGGCTTCCAGTAGCAGCCCTGTCAAGTCCTTGTGTGTATCACATTTGGCACATGTTTCAAAGCCAAGAGCGATATTAAATAGACCATCTGTTGGTTTTCATTAGGTTTCCTCTCATCAACAGCACTATTAAATATAACTGAACCCATTTTTAAAAAATCCCTGACATCTGTGCTTTCAATTGGAATGTTGATCAATATTAATAACAATGCTACTTCACCTGAATTTATTATTAATGAAAAGTTAAATACAGCATAAATATGAATGTTTGCCCTACAACACTTTTAATACTACTTATCCAAACAAAGCCAGAGACAGCACCTCTCTTATGAGTAGAAATGTAGAAAATGTCTGGATACAGGTGTTCCACTGAATTCCATGGGTGGCCAGCATACCTGCAGCTTCTGGACATGCCAATTTCTCTCCAGCAAACCCTCCTTTGCAAACTTTACCTGGCAAACTCTTACTATCCTTCAACAACCAACTGAGGTATGACCTCCCCTCGGAAGCTTTCCTCATTATCAACAGCATTGACTTGTCCTTTCCTTTCTCCTCCTCCAGTTTTTCTATATGTCTCCTTTATCAAATTTCACTTTCTCTCCAGGAAGAGTGAAATCATGCCTTGTAGGTTAACATTAAACCTTTTGCATAGTAAGCACTCAGTTGATATAAAAAAAAACAACAACTAAAAGAATGGATGAAGTAGGATTCTACTGGAAGGAGGAAAGAAAACTTGGTTGGATTTAATATTTGGTGAAGACCTTCATTTTTCCCCAGCACAGACAAGGAACATGACAAAGCTAGAAGGATTTATAGATGATCCCAGATATTAACTATCAACTTAAGAATCTAACTTCCTTCTTGTTTCTTTTCCTGCCCTTTTGCCCTACCACCTAGCCCCACATGTGGACTTGGCTACTGTCATATTTTCCCCTTTGTGGGGCTCAAAAACATTTTGGGTCAGTGGAGAGAAAAAGGGGCTACGTGCCCCTGTACTTTCTCAGTCTGTGTGGTTCCAGAAACCTCTCACAGCATAGCACCTCACCAAGCTGAGGGTGTGTACTAGCATCTATCTCTTATTCATACACATGCTTCTCACCTGAAGAATGGGGAAAAATGATAAACGGCATTGTGGTTACTAAATGAAATGACATAAACAAAGTGCTTAGAAAAGTGTCTGGCAGTTCATAGATGCACAATACAATGATAGTTGCTATTACTTCATTATTATTAAATTACTGTTTACTTCTTCACACATTAACACCTACCATGTACACAGAATTTGATGAAGAAGCACTATACAGGTGCTATCCAAAGCCTAAGGAATTTATACTTAATATGTGGATTTAGGATCTAGATTCTTGAACATCTCCCTTTTTAATGAAGCTCGATAGTGTGTGATGCAGGGTAAATACATCAGGAGACATATGGTAAGTGTTGGCAGTTTCACTTGAGGGGAGGACAGCTTATAGCAGTGACTATGGATGGCCCCATGGATTTGGTATATACCCTGACTTGTTTCAACATTTTTTGTAGAAAAAGGTGAAAAGGAAGGAAAGGAACATACACAGATTTCTAAATAAAATTCAGCATGTTTCTCATGGGAGAGCCAAGTGTTTTTTGGGGGGGTGCGGGGTGGAAATAAGGATGCCAGTGAAAGTGGGGAGTCAGTCAGGGAGGGCTAAGATGTGCCTTTGAGTTTGTCCTGAATGCCTGACCACTAGAAGTCACTTGTAGCTGAAGATTGAGGGAGGAGGCTTTGTATTACCAGCCACGCACAGGAGGTTCTCCTTTGAGCAAGTAACACACTGTTCATAATAAAGTGAGCAAGTAACACAGCTCAATAAGTTGCATTTAGTAACCGGTGTTAACTGAAAAGCTAGAAACAAAATAGTTTCTAAACGTCTTGTATATTAGTTGTTAATACTAGCCTCCTTTTTGTTTCGCGCTCAAATGTTGATTTTCCATTTATATTCTTGCTGAGTTAAGTAGCGTCCCTCCAACATTTGATGTGTTTTTCAGCAGGATTTAAAAATGGTTCCTTGGCTTGTTAAGAAGGCAACCAAGACTCCCTCCCTTAAGGCAATATAAAATTCTCTGTCCATACTCGGCATTGATCACAGATAATGTTTTTGTGAACTTTGTACAATGGGGCACACAATCACAAATACCCTATCGCTTTATAAAAGAAAATACATTACGTGCTAACTACTGATTCTTTTCATAAGCTACTGATTTAAAGAATATGTTTTGTTCTACTGACAGAACGTAAGTCGTTTTAACATCTCTGATTATGATTTTTGGAGCTACTTTGGTTTGGTTGTGTTCTTTTACACCAGAGTCTGATGAACTTTGAAAACATGTTTTCCACTTAGAACAATGAAATTATATCCTAGCTTGACTTTGCATTAATTATTCAGATAATTAGGATAAAAAGATTTTTGGACTCTACGGAATGGCTTTCTTTGGGTGATTGTTAAACCTTTCCTTCCTTTGTTTGTTTATGGAAACGGGGATCTCCAGAGATGTCCGGAGATCCTAAGCTGAGTACCTTTACAAGTCTGGGCTTTCGGATCATGATGGTGTGCTGGGTCTGCTTGAGTCTGTTTATATAGGGTTTTAAGTGCTGCAAAGACAAACAATTGACTGAATGCTTAGAGACTGGCACAAAGTCCACTCTTTGGAGTGGAAATCTTCCAGCTTTTAAGGAGTAATGGAGTACTCTTCAATCAATGGATCTTTTTTTTTTTTTTTTTTTTTTTTTGAGACGGAGTCTCACTCTGTCGCCCAGGCTGGAGTGCAGTGGCCGGATCTCAGCTCACTGCAAGCTCCGCCTCCCGGGTTTACGCCATTCTCCTTTCTCAGCCTCCCGAGTAGCTGGGACTACAGGCGCCCGCCACCTTGCCCGGCTAGTTTTTTGTATTTTTTAGTAGAGGCGGGGTTTCACCGTGTTAGTCAGGATGGTCTCGATCTCCTGACCTCGTGATCCGCCCGTCTCGGCCTCCCAAAGTGCTGGGATTACAGGCTTGAGCCACCGCGCCCGGCCCAATCAATGGATCTTAAGCAGGTACACACATTAGCCTCTACCTGTATAGGGAAGTATTTTGAAAAATGCAGATTTCAGGATTCTAGATCCACATTGTGACTCTAGGTCTGGGGGTGAAGGACCTGACACCTACTATAAGCGGGCCACAGGCAAGTCTTATATAAACTTTGGGCTGGTCATGACACTAACTACACTTCTCAGGTAAGGACGAAATGTGGAAGGTGCTTTCGCTAAGTGGGGAGAGAGCTGGGGCTCATGAATGGGTAAGAGCTGGGGTGGAGCAGCAGTCCCTACCTGTGACCATTCACAATGTCTCCCATCCCTGCTTCCTTAAAAACATGTCAGAGTCCTAGAAATGTCTTTCAAAGGCAAGTAGAGGTCAGGCTTTCTGAAGTTCCCCAGATGTGGCAAGAGAGACACAGGCAATCCAGAATCCCACCCTGGATGAGAGCTTTTGCCTGGCCCTAGGAGCCAGTGCCATGGGCTTGAGAGGGCTGGAATTGCAAGAATCTGTCCCACAGGTGAGCATGGACCATGATGCGTAACCGCTGTCCAGCGACTCTTTCGGCTAGCACCTCGGGAAACATCTGCTGCCAAGGTATGTCAGTCAATTGAAGGACATCGAACCAAGAAAATCAAAATGCAAGCTTTCATGTTCACTCTTTTAATAAAAAAGTTAGATATTGTAACTACTTTAGTCAGTGTATTATGAGATAATGACTCACACACAGTAAATGGCAATATGTACCAAACATTTAGTGGTCACAGTCTATCCAATAATCCCAACTCTAGGATTGTATCCTAGGTAATAATTTGAAATATAATTGTTTATATGATAAGATATTCACCAAGGTGTTATTCACAATAATGGAAAATGTCCTAAATGGTTTGGTAAATTAAGGGGAGTTATTTAAGAAAATACTAAGTAACAACTAGAAATATTTATGAAAGTTACGATTTGATAAATTGCTGTTAATATAGTACTGAGTGGAAGGAAGGAAACAGAATATAAAAGATGCTCTAGACTGGGCGCGGTGGCTCACGCCTGTAATCCCAGCACTGTGGGAAGCTGACGTGGGTGGATCACAAGGTTAGGTGTTTGAGACCAACCTGGCCAACACAGTGAAATGCCGTCTCTACTAAAAATACAAAAAATTAGCTGGGCTTGGTGGTGGGCACCTGTAATCCCAGCTACTTGGGAAACTGAGGCAGGAGAATTGCTTGAACCTGGGAGGCGGAGGTTGCCGTGAGTCGAGATGGCGCCACTGCACTCCAGCCTGGGCGACAGTGCGAGACTCAGTCTAAAAAGAAAAAAAAAATGATGCTCTAAACTGTGATACATGTACACAATAAATGATTGGAAGGAAATATGAACAAAATATGAACAGTGGAATGGACTTTCTCAAATTTGGCTTGGCAGCTCCCCACCCTAGGCCTCACTTTACTGTGTCCTCAGGATGCCTTTCCTCACCACTCAGCGTTGAGTAAGCTCCCAGTTCCACCCTCACCTTCTTCTTTGGAACTCTGTTCTTTTCTTTTATAAAAAGAAAAAGCACCCGCTTATCCGCTTATGTAATAGATGTTGTTTTCAAGAAACGTAAGCTCCCTTAGAGTGAAGAGTAGTACTTCTGTTTTTCCCACTACAATTTACCTGGCTGCGGTACAGGCAGTCCCAGAGCGGTAGATAATGAACTCGTATTTCCTATATCACATCAGCTGATGACACTTGTACCTTTGCTCTCTATTCATTATATATTATATGTATATAAATATGCATGTATATGTATAATTTTCCATTCCAGTCCACAGTGTCTGATATTCCACATTTGAAATTTGATTCCTTCACTTTCCTTTTTATCCTCATTAAAAAATGTAAATCCTGAGAAACATTTTCTCGGGACTTCCCTTTGTGGGTCACTGGTATTAGGCTATTAAAGAAATGTTCACTCTAATATCTCAGGGAAGGGACAATGGTGGGACCCAGGTTTTCACCAAAGGCCTCAGACATGAGTAGGCCCTGCCAAGTGCAGTCAAGCAGCCCCAAGAAAGCAGATGGAACAGGTCAGAGCAGACATTTCCTATCTCATCTTGGGTTGTGGGCTAACCCTATCTGAGAGAGTCAGAAAGAGAGAGAGATCAAGAGAGAGAAACTGTGACCTTGATAACAAGAAGGTCAATATTTCATCATAAAAACTGTCTAAAATAAGTACATTTCTAGTTCTTATTTCCACTTACTAAAAGTGCCCAGTCTTACTAACATGCTCATTTATTTTTCTCAAGCCTATTTAAAATTTTCCTTTCACAAGTTGGGTTCTGACTCCAGAAAAGATGCCAATACAGCTTTATGCTACTCAGTCCCATGGGAGATTTCGGATTTCTTCCTAGAAGCGAAGCCCAGTGGGTTCACTTTGAGTTCACATTGGTTTTGCTCCTACCTTATGTTTTCTTATAGAAACATGAGGGCAAACAAATAAATATACATGGATGAATCCTAGTTCCCTCCTAACATAATAGTTCCTCCCTCCCTCCCTCTGTCTCTCCCTTCCTTCTTTCCTCCTTCTTTTGCTCGCTGCCTTCTGCTCTTTTCCTTTTCAACTCTTAAGTTGTAGTAAAGATTTAGATGGAAACAGATGAGCAAAACAGATTGGATAGATTAACCTTGAAGCTGTCTTTGCCTCTGAAATTAGCATAAACTCTGGTTGTGAATGACTGTTGATTCCTATGCCAAAGGAAGCTGTGATTTCTTGAAAATTAGAGGGATATTATGAACATCTGAAACCTGCAGGGGGTCCTGTTAATTACATTTCTTGGACAAATATTTCATGAAGTACAATCGACACATGCAGGAACATTGATCTGAAGTGTTCACTGGTGTGCCAATGTTGATGTTTAGAATCTGTTATATTTCTTTAATGAAAGTGCTCATGTGCTAGTTAGGCTGGATCATACACATGATTCCTCTATTCCCTGCTAGAATGCAAGGCAGGTCTCCCTCCAGAGAGGAAAGAGAAGTCTACTTTTATCTACTACTCCTTCACCACCAAAATCTTGTTGCATTCTACAAGACCCACTACACCTTCTATACCCAAGATTTCTTAGTTGTAATATCTCTCTCTCATAATATGTTTTATTTCATCTAGTTTCTGCAATAATTTCCTAATAGGTTTCCCTCTCTTCAATTCTCTCATTTTCCATGGACAGTGCTGATCCATACCTGTTATCCTGGCATAATTAGTAAAATTGTCCCCATTTATTCTCAGGTGGTTTGGATGATACTTGTATGGGCTCCTGATTTGAACCACACCCAACTCTCTAGCCTTATCTTCTTCCTCGTTTCCTCAGGCTCACTGCACTTTCTCTTGCTCCCTTGAGCATTCCTTGCTTTCCCGAGCCCTTGAACATATGTTTCGGCAGCCTGGCATGCTGCCGTCTTCAACCTTCCCATCTCAGCACCTTCAGAAATCGCTTTCCAGCTTTCTTGACCTTCTCTATCTAAGTCAGGACTCAATGTTTAAAGGGTTTCTAGCATTCATTACAGCTATAATTCTATAATTATTAGCACAATTATTTCACAGATTCTGATGCCCCCATTAGAGTCTATGAACCCCATAATGTAGATGAGGAAAAAGTATTTTAGAGAGACTAAAAACTTGGTTTGCAGTGGCTGAAGAGGTACGTGAGCCCAGTTCTGCCTTACTCCATCTCTGTGGGATGCTTTGGGTGGGTTTCTCTACTCCTTTCTTTCTTACAGGATCATATTTGGCTGGCAGATGTGGGTGATGGCTGAGGATATAAGACTAGTGAAAATCAAATCCCTTTGAAGGGGGTATCTAAAGCAACTGTAAGTTGAAGAAAGATTATCTTGGATTAATCAATGATTTAAAATGTATTTTTCCTCTTTCTATTGCCCTGATGGGTAATCCTGCTTCTACAAAAAATTCAACTGTAAAAATATAGATCATATTTATTGCATCACTGATCTGTATTTGAAGGCATCTTTAAGGGTTATTCAAACCTTTTTTTTTTTTTTTCTGATAGAAGAGAAAAAAAAGACACCAAGAGAGGTTAAGGAAGTTATTCAAAGTCACACATGGGTTACCCAGAGGTCCCGTGGAAATGAGTTCAGAGCAGCTGTCCTGCATTCGTTGACTCAAGGGTGTACTCATAATAGAACTCTGTGTAATGTTTCCTTGACCACATGGAGAAGGTCAAAGGTGCAATGCAAGAGAATTCTCCCAGAGTTCCAGACTTGGTTTTTACAGGTAATTGTTGCTACTTGGAGTCTTCCTGCACTTCCTCTGCTACTCAGTCTGCTAACCACAGCGTCCATGACACATCAAAAGGCCTGAAGGGACCAGCTGCAACAGCTTACAGAAAGCAATCTGAGACATGATCAATCGTTTTCAAAACAAATCATATGCCACAATCACATTCTAAGCCTGTTATATATAAGTGTTAATGTGTGTTTTGTTTCCCATCCCAAATGAATATGTTGAAGCCCTAATTCCCAGTGTGATGGTATTGGGAGGTGGAGCCTTTGGGGGGTGATTTAGACCATAGCAAATATAAAAATCAGACTGCCTGCAGTGACATGAACAGCAAAGCCCTTTGCCTCTAACACAGGAGTCTCATGTCTTCTGCCAGCATCCATGAACCTGTGTCAGGCTGACTTATCAACTGGGTAAAAATCTCAGACCCTTTGTAGTTTTTGACAGTGTTCATTGAGGGCCACTTGAATTTATCTACATATATTTAAAAACCTTTTTATTGCAGTTTCACACGTAGAAATCTATCCTGCAGAACAAGTTGTGCAAAAATATTCAAATACAAATGCGAATCTGTATAGTTCAGGACTGCGCCTGATAACAAGAGATTAAAAAAACCCTGAACATCCATCAATAGAAATGTACTTAATTTACTGATATGTAGCCACATTTTGGACTACAATTCGGCAACTAGAAAGAAAAGCTGTATATGTGCTGACATAGGACTGTTTTCATAGTTCATTGTTCATGAGAAAAAAGCAAGTTATTCAATGATATGTGAATTATGAACTCAGTTTTTCCTTGATTCATTCACTTATCAAATATTTGTTGAGCATCTACTGTATGTCAGGATTGGTGGTGATATGTTAGAGGCAACACTAACAATACCTCTACATGTTGTTACTCTCTTATTTAAGAGAGCAAACAATATAAACAATACATAAGGTGGCTATAGTGATGTCAAGGAAATATTTAAAGTAATGCGATGGAAACTTGGGGAGGCCACTTTAGATGGGGTAGAAGAGAGAATTGTAGTTTCAGAGAGGTGTTCTGAGGAAATGGCATTTATATTGAGATCTCAGGTTTGAGAATATGCCAGCCAAGTAGCAATCTGGGGGGAAAGCATTCAAGTGAGGGACCTGGAATAGATAAGGTTGCTTTTTTTATGCATGAGGACCAGAAAGGAACTCCTGATGACCACATAATACTGATCAGGAGGGGCAATGGCAACCGTGAGAGCTGTGGTAAAATATCTGGATCCAGCAGGAGGCCACTTTGCAGCAGTGCTAGGGCTGATTTTCTTATTTAGATGATCATTCTCTCTGTTGTGTGGAAAACGGATTTTAAGATATTCTCTCTTTCTGTCTCTCTGTCTCTCTCTTTCTGTATACATATGTATATGTGTGTGTATACCTCTATGTATACATACACACATATAAACGTGAATGTTTTAGATATGGACTTATAAATATATGCACTTCATGTAAAAGTTTTGAAATATTAACCAACTAACAGTTCACAGTTTTGAGGGAACAGTTAGGAGAGCTTCAGTACTTATTGTTAAAAACAATAGAAAGAAAAACACTGCATGTTAGGAAGCAAGGATGAAAGAGGACGGAATTTCTGGAACAAGTTATATAGAAGATTGAGACAGAATTTTCATCTCACAGATGTAAACAAATTATCCGAAAAAAGGGGGCCTAGTTATTAATTCGTTTCTTAATTTTATCACCAGAGGTGATGATATTAGCATTGTTTAGAAACTGTGTGTGTATGCATGTACATATTAACAAATATTCATTGCTTTCTGGTATGTCAATACCAATGACCATTTTGAAAAAGGGATTAAATGAAAAAAAAGGAGCCATAAAGAACATAGTCAAGAAATCTTCCCGTTGAGGAGTTAATAAACTGCAAGATGAAATAAAAATAGAGGCATAAAATGACCTGGTCAAGGAAACACTTATGAGATCTTCTGATAAACTGGGAAAGATGGTATTAAGGAAATGACCCTTTGCTATTGAAAGACTTTAAAGGTTGCAAAACAGAAATTCAATGCTTTTCTCACTGTCAAATAAACAAAGAAATCTTTATATATATGTGTATATATGTAATGTATATATGTGTATATACATCTTTTTCATAAATACACAGTTCTAACCATTCATTTTTATGACAATTTTTTATTAAACTCTCTTTCACTTTGATAACATAATTACAGCAGAAGATGAAATTTGTTATTGATGCTGGACCCTCAAGCTTCCTATTTAGAGCACACTTTGTACTTGGCCTAAATATTGCTTGGGTATTGATAGCCATCTTAGGGAAAGACACACTAATGTGTTTACTGAAATTTTATTACCCCGATCACAGGAATAGACGCAGCCACTCCCATTCTCTTTGCCAGTCTGAATTGGTGATTCATCAGGGAGGAAGTATCATTATCTTCTTTCTAAGCATGTATCCACAAACACAAAAATGAAATCAACACAAAACTCAATTAAGTAAAATGGAAGTAAATTGCCTGATCACCAAAGCTTGAATGGGTACAGCTAGTGTATGTGAGGGTCTTTGGCCAGTCCAGTGATAAAAGGGACAACTCTACAGGCCTTCAGTGATTCTGTAATTTCTTATAATGTTGAGGGTGAAGGCTGTTTTGAGAAACCACAGTAATAACTGCAAGAATCTTGGAATTTGTTCACAAATTCATCACAAAAAGTTTTGAACATCTTCTATGTACCAAGTACTGTAGAGAATGAATAAAATCCATTTTTATTTGTATCCTTTCGAGTTTTAATCATCTTTTCTTTGGTTTCCACCATGTTAGATATGTCCCACTTACTTTTTTGAAAATTTATAGGTCTTCAAAAAGTACCATGAAATTATATCTCCCTCGAAGGCTTGCATTTATCTTTTGCTTGACTGTTTGGAATGCATAGCAATTGCTGTTGCATTCGAGCAACATATTTCCTATTGTTTTAGGCAGAGTGATTTATAGCAGTGCTTGGAAGGTTTGATTTTTGACACACTTAACACTGATGAATTAGGTAAAATATTTTTCAATCACAAGCTTCTGCCCAAGCTTCCTTTTGAATTGGAGCCCAAGTTTTCTCTGGTGAGACAAGAGAGGAAGGAAGAGGTGAATAAAACATGAGGTGAATGCAGAGCATGGTTCTCAGACTACATAAAACTTCTACCCACGTAGTAACTGTGGCGGCTCCACCCTGTCTTGCTTTGGCACACATCTGGTCCACATTTTTGTGAGTTCATCACTGGTTCTCCCTGAATGTTAGAAGCAAGTTACATTTTGTTTACTTTCTAGGGAAGGAAGAAAACTATAGCTCTTGCCCTTAAAGCCTGTACTTGTACTCCTCCTTACTTACTTTGGTGTTGCTAAGAATAGACCATGGTTGAAGCAAGTATAGGTATTTTTGTCAAGTTTGTGAGAGGGTATGTATGCTTCCTTGGACTTCTCTTGACTAAGCAATCATGTTCTCAGAGTTCAGGTATCAGAAGTCACTTAAATGGGAGATTCAGGTGGATCTTTTGATAGGATCCTCAAAGCCCCTGTGATATCACAAAACCTTCCTCTTTTCTTGTTTCCTACTACTTATTCCAAGAAGTTAGGCTTCATGAATGTCTCATTCCTGAGAGACTGACTTCCTCAATGCATAGAGAAGATGTGTGGTCTGGCCCTTGCCTTACACCACCCTGGGTACTTTATGTACATATAGGTTCTCGTGGCAATTTCAGGACAATTTCTATAAAGCAATGCATCTTAAACTTTCAACTTCATCAGGATCACCTGAGGTTCCTATTAGGAATTGCAGATTTGAGGTCGTCACTATCAGAGACTATGATTCCATAAATGTGACGTAGGACTCTCAAATTGTGATAGTAATAAGCACCTCTGGTCAATCTGGTGCAGATGGTTTTTAAGTTCACCCTTTAAGGAAGAGTGGCTGTGATAACAAACAGTGACTTGTAAATTGGCAGACCTGGTCGAAGTTCTAGCCTCACAACTTAGTAAGGCTGTGACTTTCGACAGGTTAATCTTACTAACAAGAATCACTTTCTTATTAGATAGACCAAGGTTTGTATCCTAGCTCATATACCTCCTACTGATTTCTAATAGATTACTTACATTTCTCTAAGCTCATAGTAACACATAGTATGGGTACAAGGAACAAGTTCCTGGGGAAACTTACAAGTAAAGGGTCAACAAGAAAGGCACTTGCTTACCCAGATCTATTGGCTTTCTGCAGAGATGCATGCAGTTGGGGCTAGATGGAGCCACTATGACTTATTCCAGGGAAGAGATCCTGCCCTCTGTTGCTCTTTGTTTAACTGAGTGAGCATGAGAATGACCTTAACAGTGGAGACACAAAGCTGGCAGTGATTCATGATGCTCTGTGACTTCACCTGGTGGTGTATGTAACTATAACGTAATAGCAGATTAGATGCCAGTTGTTTAGGGCCATGATAAGAAATGCCACCTGCTCAGTACTTGGAGACCTAGGGAGCACTTGCAGGAAAATACAACCTGTCTTCGGGTGGGGGCAGCACTTACTGTTTCATCCAGCACATTGTTGGACAATTCAGAGACAGTTCCCAGTAAACTTAGAAGATACACTCCACGCTGTCTCATAGAGCTTCTGTGAGCATTCAATAGGATAATATATGAAATAATTTAATTCTGTTTAATTCTGTTCTGATCCACAGTAGGTGCCCAATGTTGGTATATCTGTCATTGTTCATACTTCACCCTATTCTGTGTCCTGTAGGGCCAGTGACACATAAAAACTGCACGTTTTATACTCCTCTGTCCCCAATTGGCTAATTGGCTGTATTGTAATTGTTTTGATGATTTTTCTGTTGTTATTAATCTCATTAATCTAAGTTGAAATATTATTGTGTTTTCTTTTTTTTCCTGAGGGAAATTCAGTCTAAGCAAGAAAATTTTCCTTCTCCTCTGAAGCTGAAGTTGAAGCTCATTATAATTCTAAATTTGCTACAGAGTTTTCCACATTCAAATTGTTAGAAGATTTATATGAGTAGTTGAATTGCTAAACTGCCTTTCCAGGGAAAGAAAGGGCTGAATTTCCTAAATCTTGATTATTTAAAATATTATTATTTGAAGATTTTTCTCTGAAATTGTTTTCATATTATTAAATCTATTCATTCACGTTTGCAAACATTTGTACATGAGGCTATGTGAGCTTACATGGAATTATATATAATAGTATATGTAATTCATAATACCATAGATTCAAACTGTAATAATATTATAAAGCATATAAGTATACTATACATGTGAAAGCACTATATAAATATGCTCTAATGGTATGGGATGATACAATGTGAGTTCTGTATTTGAAGTCACTTTGTTTGTCTTCGGTTCCTGAGAATCTTTTTATTGTTTAGGGGGCCATAGCTGAAGATACTCAAATCATTCTGAAGACTTTCATCTTGTCTCTGAGAGGCACCCATTCAACATTTTAGGGGACAACAAAGACCTCTGTTCACTGAAGCCCATTGACTGTCTTCCCAGAAAACACTTCCCAGAAAAATGAGTAAAGGGGAAAGGGATAAAGCGAGATTTTCTAGTACTGGGGCGGAACATGACATAGACCAACCACTTCATCTTCCACCATCTTAGAAAAGCATGTTACTATATACATTCTTTGCAAATACAGAGAGGGAACAGAATTCTAAAGCACCTAACTCCTCTTCCAAACAAAACCATCTAACCACATGCTATTGCTAAAATCTGGTCTCAATTCTTTCACTGTTTTACCTCCCCTATTTATTCTTTCACCAATTATTTTCCTAAAACCAAGGTCTAACCAGGTTGCATTCCTTATCAAAACCCTTCCTGTATTTGTGTATTTTCACGTTGCTGATAAAGACATACCTGAGAGGAGGCAATTAACAAAAGAAAGAGGTTTATTGGACTTACAGTTCCACATGACTGGCAAGGCCTCACAATCATGGCGGAAGGTGAAAGGCAAGGAGCAGCAGGTCACATCTTACATGGATGGCGGCAGGCAAAGAAAGAGTCTGTTCAGGGAAACTCCTGTTTTTAAAACCATCAGATCTCCTGAGACTCATTCACCATCTTGAGAACAGCACAGGAAAGATCCACTCCCATAATTCAATCACTTCCTACCAGGTCCCTCCCATGGCATGTGGGAATTGTGGGAGTTACAATTCAAGATGAGATTTGGGTGGAGACACAGCCAAACCATATCATTTCCCCTTCATTACATTTCTGCTTTTTTTTTTTTTTTTTTTTTCTGAGATAGGGTCTCGCTCTGTCTTCCAGGCTGGAGTGTATTCATGTGATTGTGGCTCACTGCAAATTCCACCTCCCAGGTTCAAATGATTCTCCTGCCTCAGCCTCCCAAGTAGCTGGGACTACAGGCACCTGTCACCATGCCCAGCTAATTTTTGCATTTTTAGTAGAGACTAAATTTCATCATGTTGGCTACGCTGGTATCAAACTCTTGACCTCAAGTGATTTGCCAGCCTTGGCCTCCCAAAGAACTGGGATTACAGGTGTAAACCACCTTCCCTGGCTGCATTTCTTACTTAATATAAATTTAAATTCTGTAGCGTGAAATTCATTTCCTTTATTATCTGATCCCACAGAGCTCTCCAACCCTGATTGTCACTGCTATGGGTCTGAATGTCGATGTCCCCCAAAATTCCTATGTTGGAATGTAATTTCCAAGGTGTTGATATTGATGTAGGGGTTTGGGGAGGTAGTCAGGCCCTGAGAGCTCTGCCCTCATGCATAGGATTAGGTGCTATTATAAAAGGGTTTGAGGACATGGGGCCTGAGGACCTTTTTTACCCCTTCTTCCCTGTGAGGACGCAGCAAGAGGAGCCATCTTAGAGGCAGAGAATAAACTTTCACTAGAGACCAAATTTGCTGGTGCGTTGATCTTGGACATCTTAGACTTCACAGCCTCCAGAATTGTGAGCGATACATTTCTGATTGTTTTGCTTTGTTTTGAGACTGGGTCTCAGTCTGTTGCCTAGGCTGGAGTGCAGTGGTGCAATCAAAGCTAATTGCATTTTGAACTCCTGGGATCAAATGATCCTGCTGCTTCAGCCTCCGAAATAGCTGGGACTACAGGTTTGCGCTACCATACTGGCTATTTAAAAATTTCTGTTTTTGTTGTTGTAGAGACAATGTCTTGCTTTATTGCCCAGGCTGGTCTCAAACTCCTGGCTTCAAGTGATCCTTCTACCTTCGCCTCCCAAAATGCTCAGATTACAGGTGTGAACTACTTCACCTTACTGTAAATGTCTATTTTTAATAAATCATCCATTCTATGGTATTTTGCTATAACATCAGGAGCAGAGAAGACATGCACAATGCTCTTCAGATTCCTTTTACTCTAGTGAAATGGTAGAGCCCACTTGCTCCAAACGCATCACACACTTTCGCACTTAGTGTCTGTGGGTAGTGTTCTTTCAACTTACGATTAACATGATCCTTCTTCCTACTTTCCTTTTAGGGTTGTTTAATGTCTACTTTTTCTGAAGTTTCTCCAGCTCACTTATAGATTCCAATCTCTCTGTTTCCTGTTCTCTACCCTAGACATTGCTGTCAGCACTGCCATGGAAGCGACATGCTAAAGCTGGCTATTTTCATGTCAGTTGCCTGGGGAGGGGCTCTGCATTTCTCATTCCATAACTCTATACCCTGCTGAGTCCAGACATAAACTTGCACAGGGCTCAAAGAGAAAAGGAGTGATTACATTCAATGGTTTAAATGCTTTAGGAATCCTCAGCTATTTGGACCTTTTGGAACATCTGGTACTATGCTAGGAACTGAATAAGAGAGAGAAAAAGAAAAAGAGAGAGACAACAAGGGAAGAGGAGATACTTAATAAACCAATCAAGTATATTGCATGGATTGTATTCCTTAGGGAACTTGAGAATGATTCTTTGCTTGGACATTTAAGTGAAAATTAGGAAAAGCTTGAAAGAATATGCACTGTGGTGTTACTGCTTTGCATGCTTATTAGACTGCTGTATGGGTCTGGTTCATCTTGAAAATGTAATGATTGAGCATTATTTTATTGATATTCAGTAGGGCATCAATATGTAGTGGAAAGAGCTTGAGTTCTGGAGTCCGATTGTATTGGGTTAAAAATTTGGCTTCACCTTTAAATTGCTGTGTGGCTTCAGAAATGTCCTCTAACTTTTCTACAGTACAATTTCTTTCTCTTTAAAATAAGGATAGTGATAACTACCCCCAAATGAAAATCATGCATGCCAAGTGCTTGGCACATGAACACTGCCATTTGTTTTATGATTAGCAGTAACAACAATATAACATCAATACAAATTTTATTGAGTGCCCACAGTGTCTTTAGCTTTTGCAGTGTGTTGTTCCTAAGAGTATCTAAAGAGTCAGCTTTCTATCTCTGTATCTATCTATCTATTTGTCTATCTATCTCTAATAAATAAATTTCTAATTTATTTCTATCTCTATTTATATCTATCTATTTATAGATGATAGATATAGATATCCCAATGCCTGCCATATATAGAAACTCAATAAAAGTTTGCTAAATATCCAGAGAACCACCATCATTTGTGATTTAGACATTTTTATTATCCCTAAAGAATCTGTGAGTATGAAACATCAAAAAATTTAGTAGCCACCAGTCACCCACAACCCTCAGCAACTCTACCTTCCACACTACCCCTCAATAGGGCTTCAAACGTCTATATATTTGAATCAATGCACAAGTATTATACCCAAGATATAATCTATCCACCAAAAATTTTCACATCACTTAAGGTGCTGATTGACATTTATGAGGATATTAATATACACTTGAATAAATTGCTCATAAACTGCTACTACGAGACTGAAAATGCACACGAAGTCAGAAAGGTTTAAGACTTGGCAGTGACTAAACTACACTAACCGCAAACTGGAAGGGAAATTATCCTTTTGTCATTTGACATTTTGAAATTCATTGACCTTTATCTTACTTGCAACAGTATTATGGTTTTATTTCATATGCTTTCTCGCTCCATTCCCAGCTGTTTTTTTTTTTTCTTCCCCTTGGTTTCTGGAGGATGAGACCCGCCTGCCTGTAGACTCACTGTTGCTCCTGGATATTTATGTTGTTCTGAGCTGCACAAACATTTGTTTAGAGACCTGGATGGGGCATCAGCGGGACTGGCACACAGGTGTCATTATGCTTGTGTGTTTCTGTAAGAGTGAAATAACTGAGACAAGTAAAGAAAATGTAAGCAAAGAAAGCGTGGAGAAGCAGGAGTCTATGTAAGCAGTAAAAAGGAGGAAGGTCTGAAAGGGGTTGAGGAGAGAGACAATTGTCCCAGAGTGATCCCAGGAAGGGCACTGTGATGCTGAAGACGAACCGCTTAGCAAGCACGATCTGTAGGAAACAGTGCCAAAGCCACGTCCAAAAAATGTGAACACAGCCCCTGCCTGCAAAGAGCAGATACTCTCTTCATGACCACAGAGCACGCCTGTTACATCAGTACCTATTTTCAGGGCTCTGGTTCTTCAGTTCATGAATGTGGTGTCTTGTTGCCTTTTAAAAAAATTTTATTTTTTAACTTTCAGAAAACTTTATTCAGATAAAAATGTATTTATTTTTAATTCCAACAAAAAGGAGCCACCCTGACTGAATCCAGGCAGGGCTGCTGATGGCCATTTACTTGCTAGGTTTCAGACATTCACAACCTTGTGACCCTGAGAGACTTCCCCAGGAGATCTTGAGGTTTCTGGGCTCAGAGGGCCACTGCCACCTTATACGACAGGGTGCGGGTGCCTTTGCAGGTGTCCCTGGACCTATGAGCTTTTTCTCATCCCGCTCTGTGTCTAGAATGACCTTTTCTGCCTCTTCTGCCTGGCCGATAATTGTCTTCTTACCTTACCATATCTTCCAAGATTCCACCCAAACCATCCCTTTCTCCTTTGAACTCACCTTGTTTCCGCCCCCTCTTGAAAGTTAGCCCATGTCTGTTGTGCTTTTCCTCACCTGATGCAGCCCCACATGTCTGCATTGCCCATACAGGCTGAGCTGCTACCTTCCTTTCCAAACCTGTTTCTCTAGATTGGAGGTCTTTTTCCAGCCTCCCTTCCCACCTGTGAGAGAAGGAGTGATGTCCTTTTCAGACACAAGAAGGTGGAGGGAGAGTGACCTCACAGCCCATATTCTATAGAAGAAAGTACCTCAAACTAGGAAATGTACTCCAGCCCCCCTGTCTTTTGCTGCCTGTGTCACAGCTTGGTCAGAAAGTCCAGCTCACTGTGCAAAACCACGCAGGAGTTGGGGAGCAGGCCCTGTCTCCTAGAGAACACTAGTGGTCCAGCTGCTTCGCCTGGCTCTTCGTTTCACAGGTTCCTGGTGTGTGGGAGGTGACCCTCTATGAATGAGGACACTTACTGCATTTTGTGGACAGAACCTTTTCTGTAGGTCGTACCCAAGGGAGATTAGACTTGGGGGCAAGGTAACTGAAAACCTTACCTTGGCTTCAGTTCCAAACCTCATTTTCCAGTTCACCTCTATCAGATAACCTTATACATGGGTTATTACGGGTCCTCCATCAACCCTTTAATACAACTTATACTGAAAAAGAGGCGATTGGCCTCTTTTGACTGTTTTCAATTCATAAGCAGCTTCAGATGAGTGACTAGCACCTGTAGCAACCTCCAACATCAATAACCTACTATGTGCACTCACCATGCAACAGTAACTTTTTGCACACTTGTATCTTGACCCCACACACCACAGGTGATATGATATACTTATGGATTCAAGTTATAAGGCAAAAGCATGATCCCTTGAGATGCCCAGTGATGTATAGTATGTAGATACTCAATAAATGTTTTGACTCATTCACTGATTGATAATCTGAAATAAGAGGAGATTGCTACTTACAGTTTCCTGTGGTTTCAATGTATTTGTGGGTATGTGTGTTTCCATTGTCTGAGGGAAACCATGAATGCATCATGCACTTTTAAAAACTGTCTATTGATTTTCCAAGCACAGCTGGGCCTTGCTTATCTTCCTAGCTGGGGAACTGTGTTAGAATGTGTGGCTCAGAGTTCTCCTGAGTTGGATTTCACAGGAAGTATGGTGTGGAGGTTCAGAGCACAAGCACAGTGCTCTCCAGGCTTAAATCCAGCTCTTCCTCTTAATAGTCATGTGATGCTACACGAGTTATTCACCTCATTAAAATTAGCTTAGGTCATGCTGAAAACATACTGAGAATACTGTCTAGCATTCAATAAATGTTAACCAGTAATACCATGAACATTGAGGTTACTTTCATCTAAATTTCTAATGAGGTATACTTTTCTATTTTTTTCATGTGTAGTATTTGAATTACCTCAATGCCACTCTTAATATAATATTGCACTACAAATGTAAGCAACAACAATAAAAAATACCATACATTAGGCAACTATATGAACCCCCAATAAATACCTTCCTCCATTTCATCAAGGTACTTTCTTTAAATGCATGGTCAAAAAAATTCCAGACAATCTGCTTTTATTTATCCAGAGCCATGGAAATGAGTTTCATTACGGGCCGGAGAGTATTACTACTGTAGTGGATGTCAGAGAGAGAGGGCATTCTATTGAAGCTAATGGCCTTCACTAATAGTAAAAGATGAATGCCCCATGTACCTGAAGGAAGGCCTCCTACAGTAAAACAGGAGCTGTTCATCAGCTGAAACTTTCAGGTATCATTTAATTTGAGAAGCAAGAGAAATTAAATTATTCTAGGAAGGGCAATGAGAATCCCAATGAAAGTAATGGAATGAAATATTGATTCAATTCAGGGCTGCATGCGGACTGAATTATGCCATGTTCCTGAAGGCAAGGAGCACAGGGTTCTCTGTATTTATTTACTCTTGTAACTCTAAGGTATTCCTTCTTCTTGCTACCATTGGAGGATGTGAGTAGCAAGGGGATAATATTTAAAAGAAATATTTTAGCGGTTACCCAGTGAAAAGGAATTATGGCCAAGTACTGTAAAAAAAGACCTGCAGATGACAGTCTAAAGATGTGAGGACTGGTGGTGATTCTGGATAAAAAGCATAATATTTCTGGGCCTCGCATTTCTCACAAGAAATTTCTGCTTGAATAATGGTTACTTGAGGGCATGTCAGTTTAAATATTTTATAGTCTTTATATGTGTAATTCTAAGATTCTGTTATCATTAGAAAAAGCGTCAATTCGAGGTTAGGAAAAAAAAATTGAGTAGACGTGAATGAAAAAGAGCAGATACAGTTGCTTTATAACCTAGCTGTGGGAAAGAGAAAGAACACTGCAGTTGCAGTTACATCCTTTAACACTAACGTTAAGGAGGATCTGTAAATCCTTAATCTTCTTACTTATGGATTTGGCATAATAATATCTATTTCTTGGAGTGTTTGTGATTATGGATACTAAACAAGATTGTACATGAAAAGCATTGAGCACCTCACACAACAAACGTGGTCATTAGTTACTACTATTATGCAATTAAGGAGGATGAGTAGGGCATCATATCCTACAGTGTGCTGACACAAGGTGTGCTGGGTGGACCTAAGCCATCTGGTCCTCTGGTCTGAGGGGAGGGTCTTGGGGAGAAATACTATCAAGTGCTCATGGAGGATATCCTCTTAACTACTCCAAACGAAGCATGTTATTAGAGGTTGCCCTGACCTTTCCCATCCTGAGTCTTCGAGTGACTCCGTCTCAGAGTGACACTGAAAGGTTAGTGTCAACAGTGCAGTTCTATGGCTCTATCATTAAAATTTTGTCCCTATATTTATTTTTGTGTACCTTACGTTGTTTTGGAAAAGTATAAACATCTTAAGAATTGTTTCATTAAATAATATTCCTTTTTTTCTTTTTCTTTTTTTACCTAAAGCAAAATGTAAGGAGGTTACTAGGAGACTCAGTAAGAATTTCCAGCATTTCAATAAGGAAAAACAATATTAGCCTTCTAGGATCTTGGCAATTAAGTAGATAAGCTTGTCTTCAACACCTCCAGTCTCTCAGCTCTTCATCATGTTCTCATTTAGTGGTCACTTTCTCAAACATTCTACTTTAGAAAGCAGGATTTCCCATGTAGAACAAAGAGCAAACAGGGTCTGTAAGGATATACAGTGAGGATCTCAGAGGGAACGACAAAGTGAGTGGAAAACTTGATTCTTCTTTGTGAGATTTATTCTTCATCCTTCTCTTCCACAGTCTGTGTTTGTAGGTAGATGTTTTTAATGGGCTTCCTGCTTTGGGACTTTTTTGAACAGCCATGGAAGGGACCAGGGAGAGGGAAGGGACCTCTAGTTTTGAGCGCTGCTGAGTCCTTCAGCCATCCTCAGTCCCACCTTTGGATTCCTTGTGCTGCAATGATTTCTCCAGAGACAGGCACTTTCCCTGAGCAGGTGAGAGTGGACAGTCTCTTGTGTGTGTGTGCCTGTCTGTATGTGTGTGTGAGTCTGTGTATGTGTGTGTGTGTGTGTGTGTGTGTGTGTGTGTGTGTGTTTGGCAGTCAGGCAGCAAGCTGGGAGAAGCAGGAGACAAATCTTTCTCTTGCAATTTTTCTTGAAGTGGAATTTCCCACCTGCCTCAGGGAATAATTTACACACTATAAAAGTGATCTTGACACCATAGTTCAATGCTTACAGAAGGAAGCAAGACTGACTTACAGAAGTGGCTGTTTCACTAGGGCAGAGAAAATTGTCTCAGGTGCCTTGAACATTTCGGCTCCCTACACAGCTTGCGGATGCTTTCCCCAAGGTACAGTGGCCTGGTCTTCCATCAGCACAGTCAGTCAGTCAGTAAATATGTCCTTTAGTCATTTATTAACCGCTATTACATAATTGAATGACGCTAGCCTGTCTTTGCATAGCTCATAGCTCACAAGCTTTTGAGGAATACGAAGTGTTTATTCAATAAACATTTGTTAAACTCGGAGAGATAATTGTGCATGACATCCTTAGATCAGAGTTTCCCCGAGTGTTCTATGGAGCACTGTCCAGTCCAATACCTTTATCAGCGTAAACAATGGGAGAGTTAGGGGTTCAGTGCTCTAATTTCCGTTGCACAATAGACTGTTAAATGCTCGCTGGAGGTAGGTAGAGGGGAAAAGAAACTTTATGATTCTTTAAGTAAGGATTTCAAAAATTCACAGAGATTCCCAGAACACATTTGGTTTCCTTATTGCCTCAGATAATATCACGATGAACAAATGTTTGTTGGGAAATTCTGACCTAAGAAATTTGTTCTACTGATAAAGTTGCTGAAAGAATTTTTCGACTCAAGCAACTATTGCATTCTGAATTCATTCTTCATGGAACAGGGCTTAGCAAAGCTGGTATTGGCATTATCAAAAGACAGACAGGGTTTGTTGAATTGAGCACTTCCGTATTCTGAGCAAGTGTCTTAGGGAGCTAGAAAAGTCCTGACATACTTTGTCAATGATCGCTACACAACATTCAATACTGTCTACATTAATTTCTGAAAGAAATTGCAAAACATTTTGATAGCTTTTCTAAAGGACTGAGTTTTAAGATTTTGTGTAAATATTTTCACTTAAACCTGAAACTAGAAATTCCCAATTAAAAGAATTGTGACAATGTGGTCATTCACTTTAAATTATTTGTAAATTAATTAATCAAGCAATTATTGTGCATCCTGCTCTGTGCTAGGCTCGCACTAGTTACTGGAAATGAGGAGATGGGCCATCAGGCTCATGCTATGTGTGCCTAATACTGAGACATCTGCAGTTTATGTCTGATTATGCTGTATCAACTTTTGAGGGATAAAAATCTACGAGTTCTGCCTGCTGTTTTAGAAAGTCTTTGATTCATCCCATTTGCTCTAATCCATAAACTTCAGTCTCTGAAAGGCCTATGTCAAAATGCTTACAATAGATTTTCCCATTTCACTACATTTCATTACAATAGACCTGCCCATTTCCTCTGTTCATGGCTCCTGGATTAATCCTTCCAAGACAGTAATTTAATCACTGTCATGGTCAAAAAGGTAGGGATGGAAAATATTAGTATTTAGAGAAACTTTTTGTGTTAATCTCATGGAGGTTTGAGGGTAGAGAAAAGTTGGTAGAATTCATAATCCCTGTCACCAGAAGCTACAGGATTGAAGTATAAAAGGGCACAATTCCCCTAACTTTGGCCCAAGGAAAATAGCTGGTCAGTTTTGAGTCTCAATGCCTTCTATAGCATCCAAGATATAGAGAAATCCACCCAATCATTAAAAAAACATTTTAAAGGAGAGTATGAATAGGATATATGTTTTTAATGTGATGAGAAACAAAGTATTTTGCTGTCAATGAATGAAAATCTCAATTCAAGTATGTATTGGAGGAATTTAAAAATATCTCTTTTACTCAAATACATATTCTCAGAAACAATTAAAATTCATTTGTATCTGTCTACATTTAAAGATTTTCCAGTAGGCTAAAATGACTTTTTGAGGATTCTAATCAAATCAATATAATAGAAAACAACTTGCTAATGTCTGTAGGATAAAAAGAAAATCTCTAACCTTGAAGAAACAGTAAATGCAAAATAATTAAGTCATGGAAATAACAATTGCTGCATTTAAGAATGTGTAGCTTTTGTTCATTTTCATATTACTGAATAATGATTGCATTTTATAAGTAGATGTGTTTGAAAACCTATCTATCATAGGCAAGAGTGGAATTACGAAGGGGATCACGGACTTCACATCTTAATCTTTAGAAATGAAATACTGATTTTCTTTGGTTTACTTTTTTTCTCCTTAAGAATCAGTCACATACTTACCTGGCAGGGGAGATACCATGATCACGAAGGTGGTTGTCCCAGGGCGAGGTTTATCCATTGCACTCCGGATGTGCTGACCCCTGCGATTTCCCCAAATGTGGGAAACTCGACTGCATAATTTGTTGTAGTTGGGGACTGCGTTCGCGCTAGAAAAAAAGGAAAGAATCAATCAGAAACTCTTTAGGAATATATGTGGAAAAAGTCTCCTTCCAACATGGGGATCTGCTTACCATCTTGGCAAAATCCCAAAGGATATTTTCCTGACAGCACTATGGCCTTCACCCCAAACTGAACTAACTGAGTCCTTTATAAGGAAGGGAAAAGAATTTGGCCAAAAGTACTAGGGCACTAGCCCATAGGAAGAGTTATAAACAGTAACCAGAGTAATCCACTTCACTAAGAGCTTTGGCTTTCCTCCAATAAAATAAATCCCCAATTTTTATTGTGGCATTCAAGACACTTTGGAAATTTAATCTACCTAAATTAATTTCCTTATCTGTTGCTAATTCTCTGGTATGCTGACCATACACAATGTTCCATGCTTTTATTGCCTCCTTCGTTTTTCTCATATTGTTCTCTTTGCCTTGAATGGCATCACCCAGCCATCAAAAGCCAATAAAATCAGAGTATGTGCAGAAGCTTCAGCATAGCACAGGTCTGAGCAGTCAAGAACTGGAGCTCAGGAGTTGCTAACATGGAGAAGCTCAGGGAAACGTTACAGGCTTTAGGTTGAGATCTTGCCGGGAGTACGTACTGTTAAGAGTAAAAGTAAACAACAACAACAACAACAAAAATAGACAAACAACTTTCACAAATACTGAGACCCAGTCCTAAATCACTTCAATCTATAATTGGAATAAGGAGAATATTCCCTAACTAACTGCCTCCCAGAGATCAAATATATCCTCTCTGAAGGAATGATAGCTTCCTCTGGAGACTCATATTCCATTTATAATTTATTTATACAAAAGAACAGCCAGTCTATCAGCACTTACTAAACAATGTTTCATTACATTAAGGAAGTATTGTTTTGTTTTACATTGAGAATGGTATTGTGGAACTACTAGAAATGAGTACTTATCTTTAGAAAAATAGACTGAAAAAAATTGCTAGGCATACCATGAGGAAAGATTACCAAGAGATGCTAGAAGACAGAGTAACTTAACATATTCAAAATAGTAGAAGACAGGACTGAAAATTTCTACAGAGTTGAAATCTATAAAAAGATCAAAAGGAAAACCTTCACTTAAGAAATATGCTAACTACAGTTAATAAGTAAACAGATGGCTTAAACAGAAGAGTGGGCATATCTGTAGAGGAAGACAGTATTTCAATAGAACATATACAGTATAAAGCACAGAAAGATAGGAGGGTGAAAGAGAGAGACAAGTGTGCAAGATAGATAAGAAACATGTATAACTTGTGTCTCAGAAGGAGAAAAGAGAGAGGAGAAAAGAAGGTATAAATGGCCGAGCACTTTCTAAAACTAAAGAAAAATACCAACCTGTAGATTCAAGAATTTCTGCAAACCTCAAGTGAGAAAAATACTGAGTGAAATTCAGGAAGAAAAAGAAAATCTTAAGCTGGAGAAAAAAGGCACTTTACCTTTAAGGAAGCAACAATAAGAATGAGAGGCACTTCTCAGAAATAAAATGAAATAAAAAACCAATGTAATGGTCGCTTTTTTTTTTTTTTTTTGAGACGGAGTCTCCCTCTGCCGCCCAAGCTGGAGTGCGGTGGCGCCATCTCGGCTCACTGCAAGCTCCGCCTCCCGGGTTCCCGCCATTCCCCTGCCTCAACCTCACGAGTAGCTGGGACTACAGGCGCCGCCACCACGCCTGGCTAATTTTTTTTTTTTTTTTTTTTTTTTTTTGAGACGGAGTCTCGCTCTGTCGCCCAGGCTGGAGTGCAGTGGCCGGATCTCAGCTCACTGCAAGCTCCGCCTCCTGGGTTCACGCCATTCTCCTGCCTCAGCCTCCCGAGTAGCGGGGACTACAGGCGCCCACCACCGCGCCCGGCTAGTTTTTTGTATTATTTTTTTAGTAGAGACGGGGTTTCACCGTGTTAGCCAGGATGGTCTCGATCTCCTGACCTCGTGATCCGCCCCTCTCGGCCTCCCAAAGTGCTGGGATTACAGGCTTGAGCCACCGCGCCCGGCCTATTTTTAGTAGAGGCGAAGTTTCACCGTGTTCGCCAGGATGGTCTCCGTCTCCTGAACTCGTGATCCACCCGCCTCAGCCTCCCAAAGTGCTGGGATTACAGGCGTAAGTCACTGCGCCCGGCCGTAATGATGGCTTCTTAATAACTAACAATAATAATTGATAAAGTAGAATTTAATGCAAGTGAAAAATAGTTATTTCTAATGAAAGTGAAACCAAAACATTTTAAAACAAACATCATTAGAGATAACTTGGCATCGGTAAATCTACTGAAACACACTAAATAAAATTCTTCAGACCAAAAAAAAAAAAAAAAAAAAAGATAGCATATGAAAACAAGCAACAAAAGAAAAGATGAAGAGCAATGGTGAGGGTAAATATGTGGATTAATCTAAATGAATCTTGACTGCATAAAATAAAAATCAGATTTTTATGGAGTTTTGTCTATACAAATAATTAAAATTATGCAATTAATAGCACTAAAGGAGGTGCATGAAGAGAATAAATAAAATTACAATACTTTAAATGTTTAAAGTCTTGCACTTTCCTAGAAGGAGTAGAAATACTAATTTTAACTACCTTTTATTTTCAGTTATACATATGAACTCTGTAGTTTAACAACTGAAAAAATACGTTGAGTTTAGAACAGAAAAGGAAATAAAGCAAACACATAATAACAAAAATAATTCGTTCAAAAAAGGCAAGAAACAAAAAAATCAAATATAGAACAGTGGGATAAATAGAAAAAATTAGTATAATTGTAAAAATAAACATGGATATACCAGAAATTCCATCAAATGTAAACAGACTATTCTAATTAAAAGACAAAGATTATCAGAGTGAATTTTAAGAAAATAAAATTTATTCTACTTTAAAGAAACTCAAATGTAAAAATACAGAAAGGTTGACAATAAAAGCATGAAAAGAGATACAGGCTGCAAACACTAACCAAAAGAAAGTTAGTGTAGCTATATTACTCTCAGACAAAATTGACTTTATAAAATGAATTATCACTAGAGAAAAAGATGATACTCCATGATGATGAAACTGTCAGTCTATCAGGAATATATAAAAATTCAAAATTTGCATACACCTAGTAACAAAGTCTCAAAGTATTAAGCAGTCACAAAGTAAAAAAGAGAAATGGATATATCTACAATCATAGTAGGAAATCTTAACATGACCTTTCTCATTACCTGGTAGAACAAGTGGACAAATTTGGATTTGTAGATACTTTGAACAACTGCAGAATGCACATTTTTTTCTTATTCCTATAGAATATTAACCATAATCGAACATGTCAAGGCATAAAGCAATTTAAACAAGCTCTAAAGGGTTGAAATCTCACAGATTATGTTATTTGCAATAGTGGAGCTAAAGTAGAAATAAATAATAAATCAAAATCTAAAATTTTTTTCAAAGTTATGCAAATTAAGCAAAAACACATTTGAGTAAGTCATAAATAAAAGAAGATATCACAATGGAAATTAAATTGAATTCTAAAATGTGTGATGCAACAAAAGCTGTGCTTAAAGGGAAATTTATAGCACTGCTAGAGAGAAAAGTAATAATTTAACATACAGTTCAAAATATCAGGAAAAAGTAACAGAAAATTAAAATAAAAGAAAGTCAAAGGAAGAAAATATTAAATATAAAAATATTTAAAAACATATAGAGAAGATGCACAAAAATAGACAATGACATAGTGAACAGATACAATTGGTACAATTGGAACAATACTATAAGGACTAATCAAAAAGAAAATTGAGAAAACATAAATTACCAATATCCTGCATACATAATTAGAAAATATAATAAAAGGAATGAATACTAATAGATTTAAAACGTTAATTGAAATGGACAAATTCATTGAAATCACAATTTATAAAATTTGCACTAAAAAATATAAAAAGCTTTAATAATCCAAAATTTATTTAAGTAATGTAATCCATAATTTCCAGCCCAGGTTGACTTCACCAGTGAAATCAAAATATAAAATTTTTATTTTTTAAAGAAAAATAATAATTAAACATAAAGTCTTCCAGAGAACTAACAAATAAAAATACTTTCTAATACCTTTTATGAATCTGTCTAAGTTTCTTATCAAAATTTGACAGGGACTTTATAAGAAAGAAAATTTAAGGGCCAATCTTTCTCCTAAACACAAATGCAAAAACCCTAGGCAATACAATAGCAAACTGAATTTAGTTATATAATATGCTAATACATTATATCCAAGTTGATTTATTACAGGGAAAAGTATTGTATAGCCTTTACAATTAATAAAATTTACCAAATTAATACACTTAAGGACAAAACTGCACAAATATTTTAAAAATTGAAAATTTTTTGATAAAATTTACACTTTAAATTTTAGCTAACCAGAAAGGCAAAAAGACCTTCTTCAATCTGTTAGATGGCACCAAAAAAAAAAAAAAAAAAAAAACAAACAAAACCATTTTATTTAATAGTGACACTGGAAAAAGGTAGGAAGCTCACTATCACCACCTATTTTCAACTTTGTACTGGAGTTCCTAGCCAGGGCAATAAAGAAACAAAATTAAATAAGCAATATAACATTTGGAATATAACATGTAAAACATCAGATATTCACATATTGTATCATTTTAGGTTAGAAACCCAAAGGAATCTAGAGTTGAATGATAAAAAGCTATGAGCACATTTATAACATTTATTGAATAAGGACCATGTAGAACAAACAATAACATATTTTACATATTACCAGTATAAAGAAAATGAATTTTTATTTAAAAAATGATATTTACAAGTCATTGAGCAATATTTATTTTCTAAGAATAAATCAAACCAAAGATATTTAAGATCCATGTGCTAGCAAACTACAAGACATTACAGAGAGAAAAAAATATCTGCTAAGTGTAGGGATATACCGTGTTCATGAACTAAAGGACTAAATACTTAAATATGTCATTTTTTCCTAAATTAATCTATGAATTAAGAACCCTAATTAATATCCTTGCAAGTGTTTTGGTGGAAATTAATAAGCTAATTCTAAAATTCATACAGGAATATACCTGACCAAAAATATATAAGACAATCTTAAAGAAGAAAAAGTTACCATCAGTTATCAAGTTTTATTCTAAATCTAAAATGCAGTATAATATTAATGAAGAGATAGACAAGCACATTAATTAAACAGTATAGAGAATCCAGAAACAGAGCCACACACATAAGCAAACTAATTTTAATGATAAAAGTGGTGCTAGAGAGTAGTGGAGAATGATAGACTTCAAAAAATAATGCAGGATAAGTTGATTATGTATTTAAAGAATGAACATTCATTTCCACCTCACACTTTACAGGAAAGCAACTGTTTTATTGTAGCTCTACATTTAAAAGTTAAAATATAAAACTTCTAAAATACATTACCTTTATAACAGTAAGGTAGGAAAACATTTCTTAAATAGGATACTAATTTTCTGACAATAGGGAAACATTTTTAAAAATCCACCTTTTTTAAGGTAAAAAACCTGTTTTCTTCGAAAGATACTATTTAAAGATTAAAGAAGCAAGCAGTACAGTCGAAAAAAATATTTTTCAACACATATAATGGACAAAGAAGTCCTTTCAGAATATATAAAAACCTATAAATCAATAAGAAAAGAATAGAAAACAATTTTAAAACTGGACAAAAGTCTTGAAAAGGCACTTGACAAAAGAAGACATCCAAATGACTCATATATATACAATAGGATGCTCAGCTTCACTGGTCATTAGGAAAGTGCAAATTAACTCAACAAATACCTAAAAGAAAAAGACTGATGATACAACAAAAATGTTTAGCTATTGCTGATGGCAGAATAACCTAGTGAAACCATTTTGTAAAACTGGCTACTCATGTATATTCCCTATGACTAAGCAACACCACTTCTGAATATTTGTCTAAGATGAAGTGGTGCGTATGTTTATCAAAACACGTGTATAAGAATGAGTACAGAGGCCAGGTGCGGTGGCTCACACGTGTAAGCCCAGCACTTTGGGAGGCTGAGGCGGACAGATCATGAGGTCAGGAGATCGAGACCATCTTGGCTAACACGGTGAAACCCCATCTCTACTAAAAATACAAAAAAATTAGCTGGGCGTGGTGGCGGGCACCTGTAGTCCCAGGTACTTGGGAGGCTGAGGCAGGAGAATGGTGTGACCCCAGGAGGCAGAGCTTGCAGTGAGCTGAGATTGTGCCACTGCACTCCAGCCTGGGGTACAAAGCGAGACTCTGTCTCAAAAAAAAAAAAAAAAAATGCGTACAGAAAGTTAATTCATAACAGAAACAAACTGTGAAAATACCAAATGCTTATTATCAGCAGAGTGGAGAAATAAATTCTGGCATTTCCAAACAAAGGAGTGCTGTACAACAATTAGAACAAACTACAACTTCAAAGCATGGATGCATCTCCCAAATGTTGTTTTGCAGAAAATACGCCAGACAGAAAAGAGCAAGTACTGTATGAAACCACTGACGTAAGTCCCAAAATAAAAAAAAAACTAATATGTATTTTTAGAAGTCAGTCAAGGGGCAACCTTTGCATGGAGATTAGGAGTGGTTACTGGGTCACCAAATGCTCTTCTGTGATATTTATAATCTTTGTTTTTTTTCTTGATCTGAGTGCTAGCTATACAGAGGTATGTTTACTTTGCATAAACACCCATGGGTTAATGTATTTTTCTATATGTACATGGCACTTTAATAAAAATATTTGTTAAAAACAGTGTCAGTGTGCTAAGTGGGTGACTATGTTATTTACTTTCATCTGGATGAACTATACCATCGAACTGCCCTGAACAAAGCATTTGAAGAAGAAGCCAATGGCCAAAGAGTCACTAGATTTTCTTCAAGTTTGGAAGAAATTTTATCTACTAACTCATAGGAAAAAACAGAGTCCCAATTGAAACTGTTTTTAACATTTTGTTGGAAAATCGGATGACATGAGATTTATGTCACAGATCTGAGAAATGAAGGGATGAGTGTGGGTCAGTTTGAAGACTACCACAAGTTTACAATAGGATGGTTATGAATAAGATAATGCATCTCATCTTAAATCTCTCCTGAGATTTATATGTTATAGGGGAAAAGGAAAATAATGGTAAGAACAATAATTACGTAAAATTCATATAGTGGAGTCATAGTGACAGTGGCTGACTAAGGGACTCTGAAATTCTACCCCTTCATAACAGCAATAGAAAAAATGGTGAAAATTATCAGAATCAACTTTTTTGGAAGTCTGGAAATCAACCAAAGGCTTACACACACCTGAACTTTAGTTCCTGGAAGACTAAATTGACAGGCTGGTTTTTAGTTCATCTGATTTGGAAATCTCCAGTGCCAAAATCACTACCTAAGTGGAGGTGTTTTCTATAAAAATTTATATCCAAATGTTTTAGTCACTGCTGCCTGAGGTATAGATAAAAGTTGGGTCAAACAATTGACTAACTGAAAGCTTGAGAAGAATGACTAGGAAAGGAAATGTATATAAGAGCTTTGGAAAGCTCTGACATATTTCTTGGAATGTAAAAAGCCATGTGCCTACCTAGAACCGTAAACATTCTCAGGATAGTCTTGAGAAGGCCCTGAGTTCTCACTTTTTGTTAACCTTCAGTCTCTGCATGAGCAGGAAGTGAAGGCTCAGTCATAGTTGTAATGGCCTTGTCGAGTGTTGAAGGCATGTGCCCCAAGATGTACACAAAGGCTCCCAGTAAAGCCTAGGAGACTTGTGTGTGTGTTCTAGGCATTAAAAAAAAATCTCTGACCAATCCCTGACCTCTAAACTAATGGGACTGTGACTTCAGTGGCAATACATAAAAAAAATTCTCTCTTAATGTAGAGAATTAATTATAAAAAGCAACTAAATGTATTAGTCCGTTTTCACACTGCCGATAAAGACATACCCAAGACTAAGCAAGCTACAAATGAAAGAGGTTTAGTGGGATTCATGGTTCCACGTGGCTGGGGAGGCTTCACAATCGTGGTGGAAGGCAAGGAGGAGCAAGTCACATCTTACATGAATGGCAGTGGGCAAAGAGAGAGCTTGTGCAGGCAAACTCTTGTTTCTATTAGATATCGTTGAGACTTATTCACTCATGAAAACGGTACAGGACAGACTTGTCCCCATGATTAAATTGTCTCCCACCAGATTCCTCCCACAACACATGGGAATTATGGGAGCTACAAGATGAGATCTGCACGAGGACGAAGAGCCAAACCATATCACTAAACAAATAACAAGCACTATATGCAGCAACAGTACACTCTGGGGAGGAGAGGTGATCTGAATACCAGAGTTGTCATGTTATAATACTAAAGAGATTCACTTTATTATTATTAATATTATTTTTTGATGGGCATATCACAATTGGGTACATTTTGGGTTACAATAAAATGTTTGAATACAGGTATACAACGTAGAAGTACTACATCAAGTTGTTCAACATATCTGTCACTTCACTTACCTATCATGTTTTACTGTGAGTCATTTGACATTTACTCTCTTATTTTTAAATACACATTATTACTGACTATAGTTACCCTGCTGTGCAATAGATCTCAAAACCTATTTCTCTTGTCTATATGAAACTTTTTACCCTTTGATCAGCACCTCCCCATCTTCTCCCTTCCTCCACTCACCCAGCCTTCGTAAGCATCTTTCTACTTTCTATTTTTATGAGTTCCACTTTTTTTACATTCCACATATAAGTGAGATTATGCAGTATTTGTATTCTGTGCTTGGCTTTGTTCATTTATTATTATGTCCTCCAGATTTTTTTAATACGACCCAGAAAACACAGGCAACAAATGCAAAAATAACCAAATAGGATGACATCAAACTAAAAACCTTTGCACAGCAAAGGAAACAATTAACAAATGGAAGCAACAGTTTGTTGTCACAGATGACAGAATTTCCCACCTTTAAAATGCTGAATAGTATCAAACTGTGTGTATATGCCACATTTTAAAGATCCATTTTTCTGTTAGTGGACTCTTAGGATTATTCCATATCTTGGCTATTGTGAAAAATGCTGCTATGAACATGGGAGTGCAGATATACATTCCACATATTGATTTCATTTTCTTTCGATATACACCCAGAAGTAGAATTACTGGATCATATGGTAAGTCTATTTTCAGTTTTTCGAGAAACCTCCATATCATATTCTGTAGTACCAATTTACATTCCCACCAACAAGGTACAAGAATTCTCTTTTCTCTACGCCCTTACCAAGACTCGCTATCTTTCATCTTTCCGACAAAAGTCATTCTAGCAGGTATAATGTGATAACTCATTGTGGTTTTAATTTCTATTTCTGTAATGACTAGTGACGCTGAACAGTTTTCAAGTACCCATTGGCCATTTGTATGTATGACTTTTGAGAAATGTCTGTTTAGGCTCTTTACCTTTTTTAACTGAGTTGTCTTATTGTTATTGAGTTAATTAGCTGAGTTCTTACATGTTTCTAATATTAACGCCTTATCAGATGTATCACTTACAAATATTTTCTCCCATTCTGTAGGTTGTCTCTTCAGTTTGTTAATTCTTTCCTTTGCTGTGCAAAGGTTTTTAGTTTGATACCATCCTATTTGGCTATTTTTGCATTAGTTGCCTGTGCTTTCTGGGTCATATTAAAAAAAAAAAAATTGTTGCCCAGACAGATTTCATGGAGCTTTTCTTCTGTGTTTTCTTTGAATAGTTTTCCACATTGAGATCTTATATTTAAATTTTTAATTCATTTTCAGTTGATTTTTGTGTATGTTGTGAAAACAAGGTCTGATTTCCTTCTTTTGCATGTGGGTAACTAATTTTCCCAAAAACCATTTACTGAAAGAGACTGCCCCTTTTCCAGTGTGTGTTCTTGGTACCTTGTCAAAAATCAACTAACCATAAAACCACATTCCATTGTCAATGTGTCTGTTTTTATGTCAGTACCATCCTGTTATAATTACAATCACTTCGTGATATGCTTTGAAATCAGGGAGTGTGATGCCTCCTGCTTTGTTCTTTTTGTTCAAGATTGTTTTGCTATTCATGGTATTTCATGGTTCCGTATTAATTGAAGGAGTGCTTTTTTCTAGATATGTGAAAAATGACATTGGAATTTTGATAGATATTGCATTGAATCTGTTCATTAGTTTGGGTCATATGGACATTTTAATAATATCAGTTCTTCCAACTTTTGAACATGGGATATCTTTCCATTAAAAAATATTTCCTTCACTTTCATCAATGATTCATATTTTTCAGTATACACATCTTTTACCACCTTGGTTAAATTTACACATAAGTATTTAGCATTTTTGTTGCTATTGTAAATGGAATTGTTTTCTTAATTTTAGTATGTAGAAATGTTATTGATTTTTGTGTGCTGATGTATCCTGCAACTTTATTGAATTCAGTTTATCAGTTCTAACGGTTTTTTGGTGAAGGCTTTAAGATATATATATATACACACACACACATATACACACACACATATGTGTATATATATGATCGCTGTCAGCATATGGAGACAAATTTATTTCCTCCTTTCCTATTAGGATGACTTTTGTTTTTTTTCTTATGCCTAATTGCTCTTGATAAGACTTCCAGTACCATGTTGAAAAGAAGTGGTGAATAATGGACATTTTTGTCTTGTTCTTGATCTTAGAGAAAAAGGTTTTAATTTCCCACTGTTTAGAATGATATCAGCTGTGACTTTGTAATAGATGGTCTTTATTGTACTGAGTTACATTTTCTTTATACCTAATCTTTTAAGGTTTTTATTATGAATGAATGTTGAAATTTGCAAAATCTTTTTTACTGCATTTATTGAGATGATCATATGATTTTATCCTTCATTTTGTTGATGTGGTGTGTTACTTGTATTGATTTGCATATGTTAAACCATCCTTGCATCCCAGGGATAAGCACTACTTGATCATGGTGAATGTTTCTTTTAATGGATTGTTGAATTCAGTTTGCTAATTTTATTTGAGAATATTTTGCATTTATGTTCATCAAGAATGTTGGTCTGTAATTTTATACTTTCTACTTCAAGGACAAGTGTTCTTGTCCAGCTTTTGGCATCAGGATAATGCTAGCTTTCTAAAAAGGGTTTGAAAGTATTCCTTCTACTTCATATTTTGGAAGGGTTTGAGAAGAATTAGTATTAATATTAAGATGTTTGTTACAATTCAGCAGTGAAGACTTCAGGTCTTGGGCTTTTCTTAAATGGGAGACTATTTTGTCTAATATAAATACAGCTACTGCTGCTCTCCTTCAGTTTTCATTTGCGTGGAATATCTTTTTATACACCCTCACTTTCAGTCTGTGTGTATCCTTACTAGTAAAGTGAGTCTTCTGTAGGGAGCACATGGTTGGCTCCTATTTTTAAAATATATTCATCTACTCTAGGTATTTTGATTGGAAAGATTAATCCATTCACATTCAAGGTAATTATTAATAGGTAAGTACTTGCTTCTGCTGCTTTGTAATTTGTTTTCTGATTGTTTTGTAGGTCATTTGTTAATTTCTTCTTCTCTTTCTGTCTTCCTCTGAGGTTCGATGGTTTTCTGTTGTGATATGTTTTGATCTTTCTTTTTACGCTTTGTGCTACTACTATAGGTTTTTCTTTGTGTGTGTGGCTACCATGAGACTTACATAAGACATCTGCTTCTTATGACAGGTTACTTTAAGGTGATAGCAACTTCAACTGCATACGAAAACTACACTTTCACTTCCTCTCTTTTACATTTTTATTTTGATGCCAAAACTTGCTTTTTTTTTTTTTTGTAATTTGTATTCCTTAAAAATTTATTGTAGCTAGAGTTATTTTTGATAGTTTTGCCTTCTAACTTTCATAGTAGAAATAAAATTGCTTTATATACCATTCTTATAGTAATAGAGAATTCTGAGTATGACTATACATTACTTATTCCACTGAGTTTTTAACTTTCAATTTATTTTTACTTTATTAATTAACAGCCTTTAATTTCAACTTCAAGAACTCCCTTTAGTAGTTTCTATAAAGAAGGCCTAGTGGTGATGAACTACCTTAACATTTGCTTGTCTAAGAAAGTTTTTATTTCTTTCCCAATTCTGAAGGTCAGGTTTGCCATGTAAAGTATTTCTGGTAGGCAGCTTTTTTCCTTCATTACATTGACTGTTTCTTCATTACATTGACCGTTTTCTTCTGGCCTGCAGTACTTCTGTTGAAAAATCTACTGAAAACCAGTTGGAATTTCTTTTGATAATTTGATGACGACATGTCCTGGTAAACTCCTCAAGTTGAAATTGGTTGGTGACCTCTGAGTTACTTGTACCTGGATCTTATTTAATTATTCAACTTAATTATAAATTAAGTTAAATTTAATACCAGAGCAACCACTAAGAACATTCAAAAAATATAGTAAATGAAATGACAAAGGAATTAAAGTGATACACTAGAAAATATCTGTTTAACATACAAGAAGGCAGTAATACAAGAAGTGAGGAACAAAAAAGACAGGACATGCGGAAAAAAATAGCAAAATGGTAGAAATAGGTTTAGTTGACCCTTGAACAACATGGCTTTAAATTGTGCATGTCCATATACATGGATTTTCTTCTGCCTCTGCCACCCCTGAGACAGCAAGACAAACTCCTCCTTTTTCTTCTCAGGTTATGCAATATGAAGAAGATGAAGATGTTTTCTCTAGCTTACTTTATTGTAATGATACTGTATATAGTACACATTTCATACAAAATATGTGTTAGTTGACTGTGTATGTTATTGGTAAGGCTTCTGGTCAACAGTAGGATATTAGCAGTTAACTTTAGGGTTAACTTTTAACCAATTAAAATACAAAAATTAAGAATTAAAAAGCCATAATCAACTATATACTGTCTTGAAGAAACTCACTTTAGTTTTAAAGACACAAATAAGTTGAACTTGAAGGATGAAAAAAATATATACCGTGCAAACAGTAACCAGAGAAATCTAGAGTGGCTACTATAATATGAAGCAAACAAGACTTTAAAGCAGAAGTTGTTACTAGTGACAAAGAAGGACATTATGTATTGATAAAAAGGTCGATCCATCAAGATAGAAACATTATAAATACATATACATCTAATAATAGAGCTTCACAATAGAGGTAGAAAAGCTTGACAGAATTAAGGGGAAAATAGACGATTAAATAATAAAGACTGAAATACTGCAATTTCACTACTGCATAGAACAATTAAAAAGATCAGTAAGAAAATAGAAAATTGAACAACACTATAAACCAAGTAGACCTAACAGCTAGCTATGGAATACTTCATCCAACAGCAGCCTAATACACATTTCACAAGTACAAATGAATATTCTGTAGAACAGATCATATTTTAGGCCACAACAGACATCCTAATACATTCAAAATGATTAAAATTATACAAAGAATGTTTTCTGATTGTAATGGAGATAGAAGGAAACTTCCTCAACCTGACAAAGGTATCTATGGAAAATCCAGTTAACGTCATACATAGTGGTGAAAGTCTGAACATTTTCCCCATAAGATCAGGAATAATACAAGGGTATCATTCTATTTATTGTTGTGCTGCAAGTTCTAACCCTAGTGTATTAGTCTGTTCTCACAGTGCTATACCTGAGACTGGCTAATATATCTTTAAAAAGAGGCTTGATTGGCTCATAGTTCTGCAGGCCGTACAGGAAAAATAGCAGCTTCTGCTTCTGGGAAGGCTTCAGGAATCTTCCAGTCATGAAGGAATGCAAATGGGGAGTGAGAGGTCTTACATGGTGGAAGCAGGAGCGAGAGAGAGTGACGGTGGATGTGCTGCATACTTTTAAACAACCATATCTCTTGAGAACTCACTCACTATCACAAGAACAGCACCAAGCAGATGGTGCTAAACCATTCATGAGAAATCCACTTCAATTATCCAACCACCTCCCTCCCATCAGGCCGCACTTCCAACATTAGGGATTACAATTCAACATGACATTTGGTGAAGACATAGATCCAAGCCATATCACATGGCAACTAGACAAGGAAAAGAAGCCAAAAACATACATACTGGAAAGGAAGAAATGAAACTATTAGATATGTCATGATCTTATACATAGAAAAGGCTAAAGCAAAGAAGGATCAAGATGACCCACAAAATGCAGGTACTATGTGCTTTCACCATGGGGAAGAGCCAGAATGGAAGTAAATACTCAAATTTCAAACATATCTTCTAGGAGAGAATGTTTGGATTCATCAGAGAAGAGATGGAAAGCACCAGAAATAAGTAAGAAGAGAGTTTGAGGCAGATTGTCCAGCTAGGAACTTACTGAGAGTTGGGAGAAACTCCTTCATGTGGGGAAACAGTAACAGAGAAATACCCAGACCTCTGAAATGAACTTTAACAAACTTGGCATGGGAGAAACCATCCACCCACTAGGTCCTCATGCCTGATATATGGAGCTGCCTAGAATTGGCAGAGATGTTGCTCCAGAGAGGGTTCCTAAACAGTATCCCACAGTTATCTGAGTCTGGAGCAGCCTCAGGCAGGAGCCATTTTCAGAACCAAGATGCTGTGGACCCATAGACCATGGTTGCAACCACTGTGCTGCTCCAAGGAGGGAGAGGGGTGAATAGGTGCACCCATACACCCCTGGGTGGGTGCTTGCTGCGCTGCTACAAGCTACTGTTGAGACTGAGATATAAGTAGATCACACTTCCCCAGAGTCTTGCTCATGCTGCTTGTCTGGATGGTGTCCCATCCTCTCTGATTCCAACCCAAGGCACCATTTTGAGTGCTTAGTGGTGGGCTGAGCCCTGCCTTTGACCTGAGCTCAGGCTGACAAGGTTACAGCCAGTCTCTGACCAAGGACTGACAGAAAATCCAGGCTATCCCATGCATATATATTGTCATACCCAGTGCTCTGCAGCAGGCTGCTCTGAGACTGAAACATGATCAGACCACATTCTCCACAGCTTTTTGTTCACATTGCTTGCTTAGGTCATGATCTACCCTTTCTGCTCCCAGTTCAAAATTCCACCCTTGTCTTGATTTTGGGCTGATGCATTCTAGGTGCCACCCAGCCAAAGAGGGACAGGGAAGCCAGGTTCTCCTATGCATACCTAGGACAATACTCAATGCCCTGCTCCAGGCTGCTGTGAGACCAAGATTTCAGTGGACCACACTCCCCAAAGCTTCTTGCCTACTCACTAGAATGGGACCTCACCCTCCCCAGTCACAAGCCCACAACTGACACCATTTTTAGAGTATATAGACAGCATTTGGTGACCTGGCAGCAGCAGCTACAGCAGGTATTTTAGTCTCAAGACAGAAACTAGAGTGCTTGCTCTTGAATGAGGGAATGGTTCCACAGCCAGAATTGAGCACTGCGTGTGGAGAGTACCTAAGCAGTAGGTGCTGCAGTTAGGCGCTCTCCCATCACTGAACTGGAGGGGGAAGATAATCGTGGAAGCTGAAGGCAGCAAGACTTGCAGCTAGGGACAACTTTGTGACCTAGACCAGTCTCCAAATGTCATTGCTGGGTACCCCAGCCTGCTCTCTTGCTCATCTTGGGGAGAGTGCTCTGCCAGCTCCAAAGAGTGGAAAGGAGGTGGAGCTCACTTCCCTGGAGATCTAGCCCTTGGCACAATCCACCCCTGAATGGGGAGTGCCGCCTGCCAAAGTTCTCTTGAGTCAAAGAAAATGTGAACATGGTGCCAGCTTCTGAAGGTGTCACCATCAAAGCCCAGTAATGGAGGTGGGGGGCAGTCATCTCTCCATCCTGCCTCCCTCTTTGGTGCACCTTTGTGGACTCAGCTGTGGCTCTTCCCATTTTGGACCAGGGAAGATGGACTAAAAGAGATCATTTCTTGGGCTTCTCTAGTGCCTCCACCTCACTGAAGATGAATGTTCATGCACTGGGAAAAGGCACTTTTCATGCTTCTCTGTTGCTTCCACTCCTGCCCCTATGTGCTGGTTCCTATTCTTAAGTGCCACCTACTGGACTTCAGCCTGACTTACACCACCAAACAAAATTACATTGCTGCAAAAAGTGGTGTCTGAGAAAGCCACTGCACAAACCTACCTGTAACCGAAAAACTTGTACAGACCCTTAATACCCTGAAAGCAGCCAGAGACAAATCCAACTGACCATACACAACATACAACACAGTTATTACTCCTGGAGGGAAAAACCAATAAAATATCAAGAGGTACCATCCAAAAGATAGCAAAAAAAAAAAAAAAAAAAAAAAAAAAAAGAGTATTGGCTTTCTCAGATGAGAAGAAACCAGAAGCATAAGAACTCTGACAATACAAAAAGCCAGAGCATTTCATCAACTCCAAAGGATCTCACTAGCTCCCAAGCAATGGCTCCTAATCAGAATGAAATGTCTGAAATGACAGATACACTATTCAAATATGGATGGGAAAGAAACTCAATGAGATCCAAGAGAAAGTTAAAATCCAACACAAAGAAGTCAGAAAAATGATCCAAGATTTGAAAGATGACATAGCTATATTAAGAAAGAAACAAACAGAACTTTTGGAATTGAAAAATTTGCTGCAGAATTTCAAAATACAGTGAAAAGCCTTAAAAACGAACTAGATTAAGCAGAGGAAAGAATTTCAGAGCTTAAAACAAGTCACTTGAATCAGTCAGCAAAAATAAAGAAAAAAAATATTTTTAAAAAATGAACAATAACTTCAAGAAATATGGGATTATGTAAAGTAACCACATGTATGACTTAATGGCATTCCTGGGAGAAGAGAAAAGAAAGTAAGTAACTTGAAAAAATTTGGCCGGGCGCGGTGGCTCAAGCCTGTAATCCCAGCACTTTGGGAGGCCGAGACGGGCGGATCACTAGGTCAGGAGATCGAGACCATCCTGGCGAACACGGTGAAACCCCGTCTCTACTAAAAAATACAAAAAACTAGCCGGGCGAGGCGGCGGGCGCCTGTAGTCCCAGCTACTCGGGAGGCTGAGGCAGGAGAATGGCGTAAACCCGGGAGGCGGAGCTTGCAGTGAGCTGAGATCCGGCCACTGCACTCCAGCCCGGGCGACAGAGCCAGACTCCGTCTCAAAAAAAAAAAAAAAAAAAAAAAAAAGAAAAAATTTGGGGGGATCTAATTTAGAAAAATTTGCTCAATTTTATTGGACAGGTCACCATGCAGATAAAAGAAACTCAGAGAACTCCTGTGATATATTATATAAAAAGACCATCCCCAAGACACATAGTCATTATACTATCCAAGGTCAATGCAAAAATATTGAAGTCCAACTATTGCTCTTTGCTGATGGTATAATTCTATCCATAGAAAACCCTAATGACTCCACCCAAAGACTCCTGGAACTGAAAAACAAATTCAGTAAAGTTTCAGGATATAAAATTGATGTACAACAATTGGTAACATTTCTATACACCAGTAGTGTTCTAGCTGAGAACAAAATCAAGAACACAATCTCAAGAAAATGAAATATCTACAATTCATGTGACAAAGAGATGAAAGATCTCTACATGAAGAACTACAAAACTGCTGAAAGAAATCATAGACAACACAAACAAATGAAAAAATATTCCATGCTCATGGATTAGAAGAATCAATATAGTTTTTATAAAATAACCATACTTTCCAAAGCAATCTATAGACTTAATGCTATCACTCTCAAAATACCAATGCCATTTTTCACAGAATTAGAAAAAAATCTATTTTAAAATTTATTTGGAACCAAAGAAGAGCCCAAATAGTCAAAGAAATCCTAAACAACAACAACAACAAAAAAAGAAAGCTGGAGGCATAACATTGGCTGACTTCTAAGTTTATTCTAAAGCTATTAAAGTAAACCTTAAAGCTACTAAAGAAAGCTGGAGGCATCACATTGGCTGACTTCTAAGTTCATTCTAATGCTACTAAGACAAGCTTCCAAAAGTAAAGTAAGCTACTAAAGCTACTAAAGTAAGCTTCTCAAGTAATCAAAATAGCATGGTACCATTACAAAAAAAATATACACATAGACCAATGGAACAGCATAGAGAACCTAGAAATAAACCCACATACCTACAACCATCTGATCTTCAACAAAATCAACAAAAATAAGCACTGAGGAAAGGACTCCCTATTCAACAAATGGTGCTGGGATAACTGGTGAATCACAGTGATTCCGGTGAATCATTCTATCAAAAAGTCACATGAGCCCATATGTTTACTGCAGTCCTGTTCACTATAGCAGAGGCATAGAATCAACCTAGGTGTCCATCAATAGTGGTTTGGATTTAAAAAATGTGATACATATATACCCTTGAATACTATGTAGCCATAAAAAAGACCAAATTATGTTCTTTGCAGCAATATGAATGGAGCCGGAGGCCATTATCCAAGTGAAATAATGCAAGAACAGAAAAGCACACACTGCATGTTCTCACTAAAAGGGGGAGCTAAAAATGGAATACACATGAATGTGAAGATGGGAACAATAGACACTGGGGACCACTAAACAGGGGAGGGAAGAAGGGAGTGGGGAATGGGGTGAAGAACAATCTGTTGGTTACTGCCAGAGTGATGAGATCACTGGGACCCCCAAACCTGTATGTCATTCAATATACTCAGGTATCAAACCTGAACATGAACCCTTTAATCCACAATAAAAATTGAAATTATTTTTTTAAAAAGGAAAAATCTTAAAGGTAGTAGGGAAAAGCCAAATTACCTATTACCATATTTCTCAGCAGATATTTTACAAGCCAGTAGAGATTATGGCATAATTTTAGCATTCTTAAAGAAAAGAAGTGCCAGCCAATAATTTCATATCTTGCTGAACTAAGCTACATAAACAAAGGAGAAGTGAACTGTTTCCTAGACAAACAATTGCTAAGGGAATTTGTCATCAAAAGACCAGCCCTACGAGATATGCTTAAGGGAGTTCTAAACATGGAAACTAAAGAACAATTCTTGCTACCCCAAAAGCACATGCAAGCACACAGCCTATTCATCCTATAAAGCAACTACACAGTCAAGACTATAAAAGAAGATAGAGGGATCTCAAATTAACAACCCGATTTTGCACCTAAAAAAAACCTAAAAATGTAAGAACAAACTGAATCCAAAGCTAGCAGAAGAAAAGAAACAACCTAAATTAGAGCAGAACTAAATAAAATTAACCCCGCTAAGTCGTACAAAGAATCAATGAAACTAAAAGTTGGTTGTTTGAAAGAGTAAAGAAGATTGAAAGATCACTAGCCTGATTAACCAAAAAAGTAGAGAGAAGATCCAAATGAACACAATCAGAAATGACAAAGGTGACATCACAGTTAATCCCACAGAAATACAAATGATCCTTAGAGACTATTATGAAAATTTATGCACACAAACTAGAAAATCCATAGAAAATGGATAAATTCCTGGAAACAATCTCACAAGATTGAATCAGGAAGAAACAAATTCCAAACAGACCAATAATGAGTAATAAAATTGAATCAATAATACAAAACCTTCCAAACAAGAAAAGCTCCAGACCAGACGGATTCACAGCCAAATTTTACTAGAAATACAAAGAAGAGCTACAAAAGTCGAGCTGGTAGCAGTTTTCCTGAAAGTATTCAAAAAAAAATAGAGGAACAAGGAATCTTCCCTAACTCATTCTATGAAACCGGTATCATCCTAATACCAAAATCTGGCAGAGACACAATGAGGAAAGAAAACATTATAGGCAAATACAAAATACTGGCAAAACGAATCTTGCAGTACATCAAAAATTTAATAGACTATAATCAAGTAGGCTTTATTCCTGGGATGCAAGGATGGTTCAACAAACACAAATTAATAAATGTGACCTAGCACAGACAGAATTAAAAACAGAAGCCATATGATCATCTCCACAGATAAAGATAAATAATTTGATAAAATCCAACATGCCTTCATGACAAAAATCCATCAACAAACTAGGTATTGAATGAACATGCTCAAAATAATAGGTGCCATGTATGACAAACCCACAGCCAACATCATATCCAATAGGTAAAAGTTGGAACCATACCCCCTAAGAACTGGAACAAAATGAGGATGTCTACTCTCACCATTCCCATTCAACACAATACTGGAAGTCTTAGCCAGATAAATCAGAAATGAAAGGCATCCAAATAGGAAAAGAGGAAGTCAAATTATCTTTCTTCAGTAATAATAAGATTGTATTCCTCAAAAACCCTAAAGATTCCACAAAAAGGCTGCTAGACCTGATAAACAACTTCAGCATAATCTCAGGATACAAAATCACTGTACAAAAATTAGTAACATTTCTACATAGCAATGACATGCAAGCTGAGAACCAAACCAAGAATGCGATTTCATTTACAACAGCCACAAAAAATAAAATATCTAGGAATTCATCCAACCAGGGAGGTGAAGTGAAAGATCTCTACATGAAGAACTACAAAACTGATGAAAGAAATCGTAGACAACACAAACAAATGGAAAAGCATTCCATGCTCATGAAATGGAAGAATCAATATAGTTAAAATGTCCATATTGCCCAAAGCAATCTACAGATTCAATCTATTCTTATCAAATGACTATTATCATTTTTCACAGCATTAGAAAAACCTATTCTAAATTTTATTTGGAACCAAAGAAAAGCCCAAACACCCAAGGGAATCCTAAACAGAAAGAATGAAGCTAGAGGCATCACATTGGCTGAATTCTAAGTTTATTATAAGGCTATAATAATCAAAATAACATGGTACAAGTACAAAAAATAGATACATAGACCAGTGGAACAGAATAGAGAACTTAGAAATAAACCCACACACCTGATCTGTTCTTCAACAAAATCTACAAAAATAAGCAATAGGGAAAGAATTCCCTACGTAATAAATGGTGCTGGGATAACTGGTGAGCCACAGGCAGAGGAATGAAACTGGACCTCTACCTCTCACCATATGCAAAAATTAACTCAAGATGAATTAAAGATTTTAATGCAAGACCTGAAACTATAAAAATTCTACAAGTAGATCTAGGAAATCCTCTTGTAGACATTGGCTTAGGCAAATAATTTATGACTAAGTCCTCAAAAGCAAATTCAACCAAAATAAAAGTTGATAATTGGGACCTAATTAAACTGAAGAGCTTCTACACAACAAAACAAACTATCAACAGATAGCCTGAAGAATGGAAGAAAATATTTGCAAACTATGCATCTGAAAAAGAACTAATATCCAGAATCTATAAGGAACTTAAATGAATCAAGACAAAAACAATCCCATTAAAAGGTAGCCAAAAGATCCGGCCACTGCACTCCAGCAAGGGGGACAGAGTGAGACTCCGTCTCAAAAAAAAAAAAAAAAAAAAAAAAAAAGGTAGCCAAAAGTCATAAACAGACACTCCTCAAAAGAACACATAAAAGCAGACAACAAACATATAAGAAATGCTAAAGATTATTAATTATCAGAGAAATGCAAACTAAAACCGCAATGAGATATCAACTTATACCAGTCAGAATGGCCATTATTAAAACGGCAAAAAAACCCAGATGCTGGCAAGATTGTGAAGGAAAGGGAACACTTAACCACTGTTGGTGGGAATGCAAATTAGTTCTGTGGAAAGCAGTTTGGGGATTTCTCAGTTATCCCAGCACCATTTAGTGAACAGGGACTCCTTTCTCCATTGCTTATTTTTATTAATTTTGTTGAGGATCAGATGGTTTTAGGTATGTGGGTTTATTTCTAGGTTCTCTGTTCTGTTCCACTGGTCTATGTGTCTATTTTTGGTAATAGTATCATGTTATTTTGATTACTGTAGCCTTATAATAAACTTAGAAGTCAGCCAATGTGATGCCTCCAGCTTTGTGCTTTTTGTTTAGGATTGCTTTGGCTATTTGTGCTCTTTTTTGTTCCAAATGAATTTTAGAATCGATTTTTCTAATTTTGTGAAAAATTAGGTCTGTGGAAAGCAGTGTGGAGATTTCCCAAAGACCTAAAATGGAATTACCATTTGACCCAGCAATCATGTTACTAGGTATATGCCTAAAGGAAAATAAATCATTTTAAATCACATTACTAAGTATATGCCTAAAGGAAAATAAATCATAAAGACGCCTGCACTTGTATGTTTATCACAACACTGTCGAAAATAGCAAAGATATGGAAACAACCTCGGTGCCCCTCGATGGTGAATTGGATAAAGAAAATGTGATACATATACATCATGTCATACTACATAGCTATTATAAAGAATGAAACCATGTCCTTTACAGCAACATGAATGCAGCTGGAAGCAATTATCCTAAGTGAACTAATGCAGGAACAAAAAAGCAGATGCCACGTGGTCTCACTTATAAATGGGAGCTGAACACTGGGTACACATGGATACAAAGATGGGAAAAGTGAATACTAGGGATTCTACATGGTGTGGTAGGGAGGGAGCCACAGGTTGGAAAACTACCTGTTGGGTACTATGTTCACTACTTGGCTTATAGAAGCATTAGAAGCTCAAACCTCCGTCCCACATAATAAACCCCGTGTAACAAATCTGCGCATGTACCCCCAAATCTAAAATTTAAAAAGAAAACCCTAAATGATAAGCAGACACACACACACACACACAAATACTAGAGCTAATAAAGAAGTTTACAGAAATTTCAGGACACAACAGCAATATGCAAATAGCAATTGTAATTCTCTACACTAGCAGTGAATAATTCACAAATGAAAATAAGAAAACGATTCTACTTAAAATAACCTCAAAAGGAATATAATATTAAGCCACACATTTAACCAAAAGGTCAGAGTTACATATTAATAAATACAAAATATTGTAAAAAACTTAAAGCCTAAATAAATAGAAAGACATCCTGTGTTCATGGACTGAAATACTTCATATCGTTAATATGACAATACTCCCCAAATTGACTCACACAGATTCATTGCAATCCTTATGAGAATTCTAACTGCCTTGTTTGCAGAAATGGACAAGCTGAACCTTAAGTTCTTATGGAAATTTAAGAAACTTTGATTATTCAAAACAAATTTGAAAAATAAGACCAAAGTTGTAGGACTTGTGGCAGAATAGATATATAGATTAATATAATAGAATAGAGAGTTCAGAAATAAACCCATGTATCTATGGTCAGTTGATTTTCTACAGTAATACAAACACCATTTAATGGAGAAAAAAAGAATAGCTCAAAGGTAGAAACAGCCTGCATTTTAATCAACTGATATAAACGGATAATCAATGTGGCATATGTATACAATGGAATATTATTCAGCCATTAAAATGAATAAGTATCTCATGCTGCAACATAGATGAACCTTAGAAACTTTATGCTAAGTGACAGAAGACAGACACAAAAGGCCACATACTGTATAATTTCATTAATGTGAAATATCCAGAAGAGGCAAATCTAAAGAAACAAAAAGTAGATAATTGGTTCTCAGGGACTGGAGAGAGAGAAAAATTTGGAGTGACAGGCACAGGAGTTCTTTTAAGAAAGTGAAGATATTCTGGAATTAGATAGTAGTGGCAGTTGTATGATAATTGTGAAGACATTAAAGATCACTGAATTTTACACTTTAAAATGATGAATTTTATGTTATATCAATTATGTCTCAATTTAAAATATAAAAAAATTAGATAGTGGGTCATGTAGATCTCCAAATGCTTTACATATATTCACTCTTTTAATCATAATAATGGTCCTATAAGGTTTTCACTATGTCTCCCCTCATTTTATCTATAGGGAAACTGAAGCATGAAAAGCACAAAGAGATCAGGAACTTGCCCAAAGTCACACAATGATGAATGCTGGAGTCAGGACTTGAAGATGGACAGACCAGTTTCATGGTTCACTCTGTTTTCAGTTATGGATGACCACTGTAGGAAGGCATAGTGCTGGGTACATTACGGTATTCTATTCATCCCTAACAAGAGCTATATGAGGTAATTGTTATAATTCTCTCTTAATAGATGAGGAAAGTGAGGCTGAATACATTGCCTAGGGTCATACCTCCATGAAGATGCAGCTATTCCTAAACAATGAAACTAGACTGATCAAAAGACTCATATATAGAGAATATTAGATTGTTCTCATGCCCTGAATATACAAATCCTTCCTGTTTTCTCGTACTTGAAACCTTATTGTGTTTATGTCTGTATGAATTTACCTGGCTTTGGAAGACCCATCCCCCTGCTAAATACATTTACATTATTAAACAGAGCAGGCAGAAGTCTTAAAGTGAAATTATTTTTCTAGACTGCCGATAAGGAGGCTGAACACAGGAAGCAGTTTTACATTAAACTACTGAGTTTTATCTACGTCAGGAAGGAGGGTGGTGGCAGCAGCTTCACAGGAGGACCTAATGAATCACTGCAATCTAATTTGTCAAAAGAAACTTTCTTTTAAGACAGTTCCCAGCTAACTATGGCTATCAATTCCACAGTGTGGTGTGGAAGCTTAGGTCTATTAACAGAGAGAAAAGCAATGATAAGGTGTTTATATAGAAATGACTGAGGCAAAGAGATAAGTTTTGGATTTCTTGACGATAAGAGAATCCCAGGAAACTCAGGGATAAAAGAATGGATAGAAGCACATTTTTTATTAAAAAAAAAAAAAAAAGAAATCAGAAGAAAGCAAAACTTAGATTAATGTTGTTAATAATACCAGCTGACCTCTTGTTCAGCTGTAGGCCTTGGACCTCAGTGGGGTGAAAGGAAAAGCATTGATGTTGAAATCAAATATATTCCTAGTGGCCTCTGCCTAGCTTTATAAACTTGAGCAAGTTTCCTAAATTATTTAAGTCTTAGTTTCAGTTTCTATAAAATGACAATGATAATACTTGCTTCTCAGGGTTTTTATGGGAATTGACTAACATAATGGGTAACTTTTTAGTACAATACATGGCAACGTACACTGGGCGCTTGATAAATGTGATTTCCTTTCACCTTCTCTCATATGCCCGTGACCTTGTAAAGGATGCCCTTGTTTTCCATGCCTATATCACTTCTTTCTCAGCCCCTTTTACTATCTGAATTTCTAATATCTCTATCAATGGGCTTCCAAGATCTTCCCATACATACTCTATTTCCAGGAAAGGATTAAGTATATACTTGAGATATAGCCTCTTTCCTCTCAGTTATTTTAAGCTTCCCATTAGGACAAGATTTCCAGATCCTTTATCACCCAGGCATGGTTTAAAATGTAGGTTTATTATTCTTCAAGTATGGTGAGGCCAACAGATCAGAAGACTACTGCCACTGAAAATACAGTTTGTTCCCAAGAGGAAGAAGTAGAACATGCCAGTCAGTGCCACTTGGGGGAGCACACTGTAGGTCAGGAAGCAGATGGGTCAAGGGGAAAATTCAGGTAAGAGCACTTATTCTGGTTTCCTTTAGAACGAAAAAGTGAGGCAAGGTCAGCTGGTTTAGGATTGACTAGTTTAAATAATTTTACAGGGGATAATGACCTAGAGTGTAAGACCCCAACACATGAGGTTGTTGGTTTGCATATGAAAGGCAGGCTTCCAGGTAAGCTGTTCACTCTTTCTAGGAATTAGTTAGCCCTGGGTAGGACACTTTCTCTAAGGTCGTCAAGGCACCAAATACAGAAACTAGAAACCATGGTAACTATAAGGCCACGTCCCTTAACATAAGATTTGGAGTATTAATCCAAATTTTAGGTCTAACGGGTAGAAGATATGTCACCTTGGACAAGTCACTGTACTTTTCTAAGCCTCAGTTTTCCCAGGGGTAACATGGGTACCTACTTCACAGGGTAGTCATGGAGATTAAATGATAGAAACTACATGCTTTTCACTTCCTAATGCTGTATGAGTTCCAGGACAAATGATTGGAGCACCAAAGGTGAAGGGAATACTCATGTGCTCTTGTAGCCACTGAGGCTCAGCAGTAAATAATTTAGACAAAAGGGCTGCCCTTATGTAGCTTACATTCTGGCAATGATGTGATAACCAATAAATTAGTAAGTAAATGTGCCATATGTCAGATGACAATAAGTGATATGGAGAAAATTAAGGCAGACGGTATTGGGAGGTGAAAGTTACAGTTCTTTAGGGTGCTCAGAGGAGGTCTCATGTTTAATAAGGGCAACATGAAAGGGAAGGCCAGGAATAGGTAAGGAAATGAGACATTTGGGTATCAGGGGGGAAAATATACCTGGTAGAGGGGACAGCAAGTGTAAAAACCTTGAGGTAGGAAGTGGGTTGTGCCTGGAATGTTGAAAGACTACGAAGAAGAAACTAGTGTTGAGAGAAAGACTGTTACAGGTAGTTAGGCATGAGTGGGGCAGGATAGGGCTCTTCCCCCACCCACTAGGAATGTCTGGTGGTGGTTTGGCAATTATCACGTTGCCTCTCTAAAAGTGTTAAATTGGCAGCTGGCGCCAGGGAGAGGCCATATCTTGATAGTGCACACCTGTTGCACTGAAGTGTTAATTGAGTGCAGTTGCCAGGGAGAGACAACTTCCCGGACTGGCGCATTAAAAGGCAAAATGGCGGAGTATGACCTTTCGGGGCACTCTACTGGAAAAGGGAAGAAAGCCGAAGATGAGTTCACGCACAACTTCCCAAACGCAGGGTGCATGCTCATCTCCCAAGGGTAAGGAGGGCACTGCACATGCAGGCAGCCCACGTTAAGGGGAGAATCATGAGAAAGGGGCCAGCCTATAAAGTCCTAGAATCAAAGGTTCAACATTACACTTGACATTCAGATGCCTGCTTGGGTCCCTTCCAAATGCACTTTTCTTTCTTTCCTGTTCTAAAGCCTTTTTAAATAAACTTCCACTCCTGCTCTGAAACTTGCCTCCATCTCTTTTTCTGCCTTGTGCCCCTCAGTTAAATTCTTTCTTCTGAGGAGGCAAGAATTGAGGTTGCTGCACGCCCATATGGATTCACCACTGGTAACTTGGATACCTTCCACCAGTACCAAGAGGAGTGAGGTGGAAAGTAGAAAGGGATGGAATCTCCTTGGAGACCATGGGAACCAGATTCTGGAGGGCATCATGGGCTGGAGTGAAGCATTTGGCTTTTGAGAGTAGGGAGATGGGGAGCCCACGATGGAGAGGCTGCATCAGGGGCAGGACATGGCCTCATGTGGAAGTAACTGGCTCACTTTTGTTGCTATGTTATGAACAGACTGTGCTGTGAATAAAAGTAAATTAATCTCAGGAGACAATTGTGATCATGCAAACATTATCCAAGATAATCCAAGAATGGATGCGGGCCTAGACCACAGGGCAGTGATGAGGATTAGATGCTGGGTGGATTTCTGAAGGTAGAGGTGACAGGATTTGCTGTCTGATAAGAGATTATTAGAAGAGAGGGGTGTTAAGGAAGACTCCAAGGATTTTGGCTTGAGCAACTTAAAGGTTGGAGTTTCCATTAATGGAGATGGAAAAACTGTGGGACAACATAATTTGTCTATGGGGGTGAGGGGGTGGTGTTGGAATAGAAGATACTCTTGAAAATAGAGTTGGAGATGCCTGTTAGATACCCAAATAAAGATGCCAAGAAGGCAGTTGGATGTGTACATCAGTGGTATGTGGAGGAGCTCTAGACTGGAAGTATAAAATTGTAGAGTCATTTGCATGTAAATTACATTTGAAGCTTTGAGGCTTGATAGAATAATAAAAGAGGTGAACATGGAAAAGGTAAAATAATGGATGTTGAGAGTCTTCTGGGAACAATCCCCAGCTTTGACCTGCAAATCCACTTACCAGCCATCATTTCAGCATCATTGCCCAACTCCCTTTGCTCTGTTTTCCCCATAGCACACACCACCTTCTAATAGGACATTTTACATACTTATTTCTGTATTTGTGTTCATTGTCTGCCTCCTCCAGTGTCTCCCCCTACATGCAGAACTGAATTTTAGCTCCTTCAGGGCAGACGTCATTGTTTATTCAGTAAGATATCCCAGACACCTAAGATAATGCCTAGCAGTTGATGCTAAGTAAGTGTTTATTAGTGAAAGAAAGAAATGGTGATTTTTATTAATTTCTCTCTTGAAGGTCTTTTAGTCTTAGAATTTTGACTTTCTAAAGCCAACATATCAAAAAAAAAAAAAAAGCTAAAACTTATCAACTTTTTGCATTCATTGACAACTAACATCTCCAATGACAATTTTGAGCAAGATCTCAAAAGAAATGACATTGAAGACATTTCCCTGGTCAAGAAATAGCAGGGAGAGAACAAACAACAACATTAAAAGAAGGAAGTGCCCAAGAAAACCTGGCTCCTGGACTGTACCCTGATCTGTTTGAAAATAATGTAAGGTGTAAAATTACCAAGACCTGACTTGTCTTCAGGACTAAGTCTGATAGTAATAGCTTTGCTAATAATTTCAACACCGATTTAATTCAACATTAACATACGCATGCCACAAATCCTTATTAATGAGGAAAGATTTGTTCTGCATTAACACTGTTCTAAAAAGTGTGCTAGCTATCGAAGGTATAAAAATGAGTAATGATGGTCAATATTCAGTTAGGATATGGTCACTTAAATGATAAAGAATGGACGCAGACAGGAGGATCATAGGACATGGGGCTTAGGTTAGAAAGATCTGCAAAGCAGGTACGACTTCGAGTGGGACTTGAAGGGTGAGTAGCATGACTTTTTCAGTCACGGGTCTTTCCTGGACATTTACTTTATGTTGTTATATGGACCCTGACAGCTCATAATCCCATCTTCCTAGATGACCCGAAGGAGTCATACAGAAACTCAAAAGGTTCAAAAGCAAAAACTTTGATCCTCCTCACTCTTTCATAAACATGTTTGGAATTCTTACTTTAGGTCAAGCACTGGACATTAGAAATATCAGTTTAAATAATCCATGAGCACTGCCTTCAAAGAATTTAGGCTCAATAGCAATGTGGTTCTTAAACTTTAGGCTACATCAGAATCAACTGGAGATTTTGTTGAAACATAAAGTTCTGGCCAAAGCCTGAGTTGTTGATTCACTATGTCTGTGGTAGAACTCAGTTATTTTCATTTTTAGCAAATTCTCAGGTAACAAGATGCTACCCATCTGGGTGCCAGCTGCATGAGGAAACATACAGCTAAGTAGGTCAGTGATTACCAATCAGTGTGGTGAGTACAGGAAGCAGCAGGCAAGGTTTAGGACAGCCCTGTTTGAAATTTGGCAGTGAAAATCGTGGTGCACGAAGCCATCCTTGCTCTGCTTCCCTGGGGATTCTCTGCTGATGAATTACTGGCTTCCCTAATGATGTTTCTTACAGAGAAGTATCAGAACTGCAGCTCTTATAAATTCTCTCATCTAAAGAGTTTTCATGTTCACTGTCAATACTCAAAGTCTTAGCTGTAAACTAAGTACATCTGGATCTTGATTGATTTCATTGCAAGAAAAAAGAAGAAACACATTTAATTCATGTTGGTTGAAGGAAATTGAGTAGAAAATTAGACACTTTATAAAATCTACAGATTACCAAAAATTCAAATGGATGGTAGACTTGGGAAGGATAAATTATGTATGTATCCACAGCAAAAAGAATTCAAATAAGAATATGCAACAAATTAACTTTTAATGGATCAATATTATTCTGTGTCAAAGCAGTCAAAAATATTTCCTGAGCTACCTTCCTGTACATAGCGTGTTGGGATGTGATGAAATAAATAACAACATGAGGCGTGATCCATGGCCTCAAACAGGTTGCAGTATAGTTAGATGGATAAAAAGATTAAGTCATACCTATTCACTCATGAGAAAATGTATTTTACCTTTACTATATAATGGAAACTGTGTTACATGCTGAGAATACAAACATAAACTCATATAATACTGACATAATTCAATGTAAAGGGTATGATTATCATTCCTATTATATATATGAAGCACGGAAATGCTACATAACTCACTTGAAGTGAAGAAGTTAGTGGAGTGAGTCTTGAAACCCAGAAGTCTGGCCTCTTTACTGTTGTATTATACCTGCCTCAGAAAACAGGTACACTAGACCTGATGACGGAGATATGCTCGTTCGTATTCAGAGTTGTTCTCTGGGGTTGGGGAAGAACTTATTTGAAGGAGGTTCTTTTGCTTTGTCAAGTTAGACCTTGGGAATATATGCTAAGAATAGTGTATTCATTTTCTATTGCTGTGTAACAAATTGTTCTAACACTCAGGGGCTTAAAATAACAAACATTTGTCATCTTGCAGTTTCTGTGGGTCAGAAATCTAGGCACAGCTGGTTTCAGGGCGTCTGACCCAGGGTGTCTCACAAGGTGGCAATCACAGTGCTGGTGGGCACTGTGATGTCACGCGAGAGCCGGACTTGGGGCAGATCCGCTTCCAAGCTCACTCAAGGTATTGTGAGAAGCATTCAGCTCCTCATGTGCTGCTGGACTCAGGGGTTTGTGGAAGCATTCGGGTCCTCATGTGCTGCTGGATGGAGGGCCTCAGTCCTTCAATGGCTATTGACCAAAGGCGTCACTTAGTTCCTTACCACATGGACTTCTGCAAGGGCAGCTCACACATGGGGATTGGCCTCTATCAAAGGGAGTAAGAGGGAAAGAGTGGGGGCGTGCCCCTAGATAAAGCCACAGTCTTTGTAACATAAACCTAATCTCAGCAATGACACCTTATAATTTCTGTCACGTATTACGAATTAGAGGCAAGTCAGTAAGTCCAGTTCAAACCTAAAGGAAAGCGAGTGCACGAGAATGTGAGTTCTGGGAGGTGAGGCTCTCTGGGGCCACCTTGGAGGCTGCTGACCACAGTGTGAACTCTCATTTTATTAAGAGGATTTGGCATAATTTGCTTGCCAGAAAACAAGGAGCTGTTCTAACAAACTTTCTGGATCTCTGAAAAAACTCATGAAAAGAAGAGTGAAGGAGGCAGAGTCCCGGATATTCTTAGCCAGACCCTCCATGAACTTGGCTGCCATCTGAAATAAACATGTCAGCGGGGACAGGAGATGAGCATGGTGTGTCTGAGGCACAGAGCCTGCTAAAGTATTCTGAAAGTCAGATCTATCACGGGCTCATTGAGGTTCTAGTAATCCTGCAGAAAAGCCACAGGGTCTGGCTTTTCATAGAGGGAAAGGTGAGCCACAGCTGTCTCACAAAATGGGAGGATGTCTCCTCCCATGCTGGCTCCCTTGCTGACATTCTGCATATGCTCAAGTCACAGTGCATTTTGTTTGTCTTGAGTGTGCATTTCTGTTTTAAACTCATGCTAATTCCTGTAAGGATAAAGGAAGTGTAGAGTGAAAATGTGATTCTCTATTGAGATTTGGGTTTTCCGGGGCTTCTTAAGAAGACTTTGCCAGCCACAGTAGCTGATTAAGAAACCCAGAGGAATCAGCTGGGTTTCTGGCCTTGTAAGACTCTAGCTAAGCTTTCAGTCTTAGCTTATTATATAGAGAGGGAGGGGACACGGTTAAGAACACCTCCATACTTTTTGACATGTTCAAGGATCACTCGGGGCGGTATTTTATTTGATGCTTTCAAACAATATGCATGGCCAGAGTTATTATTATTGTCATTATTTGGGAAATGAAGACAGTGAGGTTTGGGGAGTTTCGATCACCTGCTCAAGGTCACTCTGGACACAGGTAGGGAAAGGGCCAATGCTTGATGCAGGCCTGGCTGACTGAGAGGTTGCTAACTCATGGTGCATCTCTATTCTCCACTGAGGAAAGAGTCCCCAAAACTATAAACAGACAAACCAAAAAAAAAAAAGCCCTTTATACTCTTGGATGCTTGCACTTATAGATCAAGGCCTGTGTTTCTCTACCTTTCTTGACATCCAGTGCTGTTGCTGGTGTGAGTGCTGCGGTTGGCACTCCAGGGTTCATCAGTCCGTGTATGGGGGAAATAAACCGAGGGCTTTGGAGCATGGCACATTCTAGTTCAAATCCTAATTCCTCTCTCTACCACCTTGGTGAAGTTACTAAAACTCTTTGAACCTCAGTTCCTTTACCTGCAAAATGGAGTTACAAGTGACCATCGGTGTGCAGTACTTAGTAAGTGCGAGTGTTTGACAAAAGGAAGTTGCTTTCTTTCAGTGGAGTAAGAGACGGTCGAGTGTCTCATGCTTGTATGAGGTTTGCTAGATTCCTTCATCAACTGGAAGGGTCCAAGTTATGATCTTACATAGCCTGATATCTTTAATAGAAATTGTTAGACTCAGGCTTGGCTATTAAAGCTGGTCTTTTTGTAAAACGCCAATAAAATTACTTCTCCCTGAAATGTGTTTCTGTCCGACTCTTATCCCCTAAACATGGCTGGGCATTGATGAGAGACTCCACTAGAGCAGTTTCCAGCAGCCCATAATAAAAGGAAAGAGCCACTGAATCAGAAGCAGATAAACTCCTTATAGTCCACTGGAGAACTCTGGCCTGGTTCCCTGGTTTTACTGAATGTTGTTGCATGTGGACATAAATCACCTACTCATTTTGGAGAAATTTTACCTGTAGCTAAAAATCTAAGGAGCATTTGAAAAATGTAGACACATGCAGACTAAGAGAAAATAAAAGCCAAATTCAATTACATGGTACACCTTAAAGTAAGTGTTTCAGGAACAGAAAGACCCAAATAACATCTAATACATAGATTCCACTAGGAGGAAACTGAATGTCCCTCAGGTTTTGGAACAAGTCGAGTGGACATTGATAGATCTGTCTTCCTTTCAGATTAAATTGAACTTCTCATGTGAAAGCAGTTTCCCAGCTTCTGAGCTTGAAAGCTACATTTTTTTCCTTAACTAAATTTCTCCTGTTTAGATGTCTTAGCTTTCAAGCAGCTTGAAAAGTGATACATTGGAGTCTGGGAAGGTTTAGGAGAAATTATTTATTTGAAAATTTTGAGAGAAAACCAGTCTTTGGCAGATGCTTCCTTCCCTCTGGTGAAGTGGCGTGTGGCGAATGGACCCTTGACTGGGCTTCAGCGTTTTCTCTCAGGCTCAAATGCCCAAAATGTACAAAATGACTTTTCAACAATTTTTCATAACTTGACAAGATAAATATGATAAGAGTTGAATGTGAGCGTTTGTGAAAATGAGGGCTCTCCTCGAAAGAGTGGACGTACCACATAGGAGTGCTAGGTGGACGGCAGGCTTAGCTGTTAATTAGATCATGTGCTGAGAACTGGTTTTTCCTGTAGCATCTGTGGACATAACCTCATCTCTGGGGTTAGCTGGCTTACAGAGAGGCACCAATGCTAATTTATAGCTCAAGAAAATATTTTAATTCTAGGCATGGACAGATAAACATATTTAGACATGGCAGAGACATTCACGGAAGTGTAGAATAAATGCTATTGTTCATAGGTAATTACAGCCTCCCTAAGGACTGAGCCTGTGGATTATTCAATTGTTCCAGTTCTTGCTTATATTCCAAAGTACAGCAGGAACCTTACCTTACCTCTTATGCATAGCTGAGCAGTGTGGTTTTAGAACAGGGTTTCCCACGAGGACACTGTTGGTGTTTTGGGTTGGATACTTCCTTGTTGTAGGGGCTGTTCTGTGAACCATATGATGTTAAAGCAGCATCTCTGGCTTCTACTCACTAGTGGTCAGTTGACATCTCCCTCCCCCACGATGACAATAACAAATGTCTCAAGACATTGCCAACTATCTCCTGGGGCAATTGACCAGCTTGAAAATCACTATTTTTGAGGAATATCTGTCATGACTCATAATATTTTTGCGTATTCTCTTATCTCAGAATCTGATACTATTTTCTCTCTCTTCATTCTACTTCTTCACCACTGTCATCATCACCACGTTATTGAACAACTATGATTAGGACATTGGACACTGGTGTTTTATATACAACAAATATTTACCAAGTGTAGACTGAAATCCAGGGTAGGTGTCAGAGACTGATGGGTGAAAAGCCTGAAAGATAGATGCGGGCAGGCAGGATCAGGAAGTCTCAAATGGAACAGTAAGCAGCTGGAAATACACACACACACACACACACACACACACACACAGAGTTATGAACAAGGCAAGACCATAGTCCTCAAAGGAATTATAACCTAGTTGGGAAAATGATGCATTCATGTTGAGAAAAACAATAAAAGGCAAACTCCCCCACATACCGAGTGAATGGCAGAGACAGTAAAAAGCAGGATGAAAAAAGACTGCACTGGACTAAAAAGAAAAAATATACAGGACGAATTAACTTTTTCTATTGCTGCTATAACAAATTACTACCACCTTAGCAACTTAAAACAACACACATTTATTATCTCATGCTTCTTTAGGTCAGACGTCCAGGTTGGCTTGGCTGATTCCTCTTCTCCAGGTGTCACAAAGCTGAAGTGAAGATATTGGTTGGCGGGGGCTGTTATGGAGTGGTCCTGGGAAGAAATAGCTTTCCAAGTTCAGCCAGGTTATAGGCAGAAAACATTTCGTTGCAGCTATAGGACTGAGCTCCTCTTCTCCTTGCTGGCGGTCGGCTGGGGCCTGCTCTCAGCTTTGTGGCCTCTCTCTGGTCCTGCATTTCAGAGGCAGCAACAGCACTCCAAATCCTTCTCATGCTTGGAATCTCTCCTACTTCCCCTTCTGCCACATCTCTTCTGTCTCTAGACAAAACAACGTTTTCTGCTTTTCAGGGGCTCATATGATTAGATTGGGCCTACACACATGGTTTAAAATAATTTCCGAGGCGGGCAGATCACGAGGTCAGGAGATCGAGACCATCCTGGCTAACACGGTGAAACCCCGCCTCTACTAAAAAAATACAAAAAAATTAGCCGGGCGTGGTGGCGGCACCTGTAGTCCCAGCTACTCAGGAGGCTGAGGCAGGAGAATGGCGTGAACCCGGGAGGCGGAGCTTGCAGTGAGCTGAGATCTGGCCACTGCACTCCAGCCTGGGCGACAGAGCAAGACTCTGTCTCAAAAAAAAAAAAAAAAATTTCCCAATCTCAAGACCAATAACCTTAACAGAACCATGAAAGGTAATGTACTAATAGTTTCTGGAGATTAGGGTGTGAACGTCTTTGGGAATGGCATTCTGCCTACAGAGATGACTGAAGAAGGCAGTAGTGAGCCAAAGACAGCAGGATTCTACACGTGGACTTGATGAACAGTGGGGCTCTAATGAAAGTTTTTGCACACAGAGCATTTTTTAAATAAACTTTTAATTTCAGAATAGTTTTATATTTACAAGAAAGTTATAAAGAGACTTTGTATATACCCCTCTCCTGGTTTTCCTCATTGGTACCTGGCCAAAACTAAGAAATGAGCATTGGTACATTGCTGCAAACTCCAGCCATTTGCATATCTCTTGCTTTCCCATGAATGCCTTTTCTCTACTCCAGGATCAAACCCAGGGTACCACATTGCATTTAATTATCATTCCTCCCAGTTTCCTCTGGTCTGTGACAGTTTCCCAGCATTTCCCTTTTTTTCTTAATGACCTTAACAGTCTTAAGGTGTGCTGGCCAAATGTCCACTAGAATTTCTCCCAACCTGGGTGAGTCTGATGTTGTTTTCTCATGATTACACTGGGGTTAAACTCCAGGGCCCTTCCGGTCACCTTACATGATGGGGTCACGATATTCACGTGACATATCTGGTGATGTGAACCTTTATCACATGGTTAAGATAGAGTGTGCCAAAGTTCTTTACTATATAAAGTTGCTAATTTTCTCTTTCCCTACTCAAGGGGATTTTTGAATGATTTGTTTTGACATACTGGGTAGAAGGGATTTGAAATGAAAGGGGGATTTTATTAGAAAATAGTGATTGGACCATGTGCCCATGTAGGTGTAAACTATTGAGATAGTTGTACTTAAGTCAGAAAGAGAGAGAGAGAGAGGAAGAGAGAGAGAAACGAGAAAAATTCAATAGAACCTAGTGTTTATCTTGAAGGAGAGGGTCAGAGGGTCGAGGATAATTTCTAAGTGGCAAGCATGCACAATAAGATGAATGACAATATCAATGACAATGAAGTATAGGTGGGAAGGTAAACTTGGATGATAACTTTAGTTTTACTTGGATTATTTTAATTCAGAGGATTTTATTGTTCTTATCTATAGGGCCATCCAGGAAACAGTTGAAAATATGGAATTGAATGTCATAAGGAAGGTCAAGGTTGAAGACAGCCAGTTTGCAATAAAGCACTATTAAAATGGAAACGTTATTTCAAAGTCTCCAAATATGTTCATTTCCTAATCATTGCAATTTATTCAGGGGAACCAACCTTCCATGCCAGACATTTTTTTGGCTATCCTCATCTCAACCTTTCATTATGACTTCCGAATAAAAGCAAAGTGAGGTCAAATATCAGATCCCTGCAGGGAGATAACCTGGGCTCTTTGTCTGATGGAATCTCAGCATCTGACAGCTCACTGCTCTTCAGGGAAATCCAGGGCAGCTGCTTTCCTTGACATTCAAAATTTAGAACTTATAATGGAGCCAAGTTCTTCATGGCTGCTCCTCTCTCCTCCTCTCCAGTGATCCAGCAAACTGAGTGCTTTACTGGCAGTCCTAACTGACTCCTGGAGTTTTAAGACCCATAAGGGAAGGAACTATGTATAATATTTCTCTTTGCTTTTGCAAAGTACTTGCCATGGAGCTAGAAGCATATCATACCACTGAGGGAAAATACGAACTTGAAAGTTAGATGGGGCTGGGCGCAGTGGCCCATGCCTGTAATTCCAACACTTTGGGAGGCCAAGGCTGGTGGATCTCCTGAGGTCTGGAGTTCGAGACGAGCCTGGCCAACATAGTGAAACACTGTCTCTACTAAAAATACAAAAATTAGCCAGCTGTGGTGGCATGAGCCTGTAATCCCAGCTACCCAAGAGGCTGAGGCAGGAGAATCATTGGAACCCGGAGGCAGAGACTGCAGTGAGTCGACATCATGTCACTACATTCCAGCCTGGGTGACAGAGCAAGACCCCATCTCAAAAAAAAAAAAAAAAAAAAAAAAAAAAAAAGAGAAAGAAAGAAAGTTAAATGGATTTGAGTTCAAAAGCTTGCTCTGTCATTTACAGTTAAGCAACGAGGCAAGTTATACGAGTATTTGGAGCTGCAGATTCCTTCCCTGAAATATTAAGAAAATAGTATATACTTCACAGAAAGGTTGTAAACCTTGCATATGGCAGTAAATTGGACATAGAAGACACTTGATAAAGGTTAATAATAACAGACACCTACACAGCACTTACTGTGGATCAGGCATTGCATTAAGTGATGCTAATTTTACCCATTCATTTAATCCCCACAGCAACCCAAAGAGGTAAGTAGACCATTGTTATTCCTACTTTATAGATGAGGAAACTAAAGCAAAGACTAGTAAAATGACTTGCCCTACATCACGAAGAGCAGAGATGGAATTAGAATCCAATAAGTCTGGCTTTTGAATCTGCACTCTTAAGAACTATGACATGACATTATTATGCGTATAACACCCAACAGTAATCCACAATAGCTCTTATTATTATTGTTAATAAAGCTTTTTTAAGAACTTAAGCTTATTAAGCCATTACTGTTGGAGAAGACAAGAGTATCTGTTGTGCCCACTTTTATTTAACACTAGCTCTTCTAGTCAATGCAACAAGAAAAATGAAATATTTGAATAATTAAAAAACCTATCAGTTTTTAAGATGTTGACTTTCTAATGTGAAAACTTAACATAACAAATATAAATAGTAAAATGGCTGGTTATCAAAAGAAAAGTTCAAGTTCAAAAGCTTTCCTATATAGAAGTTATATTACACAGAATTCTTGGGCATTATGAAGGCCCACAGACATATTTAGGAGTTGATGCTGGCAGTCGTCTGAGAATTCAGTGAAGAATGTTACTCAGAATACCTCCCTAGAACCTCTCCAACATGGTAGTGTCAGGATCAAGATACTCCTCAGCTTTCAATGTCTTCCTTTAGTTCTTCTCCAACAACCTTCTCGAGTCCCATCATATTTCCACTAAGAGTCTCCTTAGGACCCTTCCAGCTTGTCCTCAGAACTGAGTTGTGCACAACAATCATTTTATTATTCTTAAAATTTTGTGGCTCATGAACTTGAGAAGGCCCTAGCTGGATGGTTTGTATTTGGTCCTTCTAGGCAGCTGTATTTAGACATCAGCTAGAAATCATTATCAGAAAACCTGGCTTGGCTGTATGTTCAAGATGTTGTATGCGCATGGTTGGTGGTTTTCCTGGCTATCAGGTGAGAACTCAGCTGTTTCTGTCAAATGGGCTGTCAAATGTGACCTCTCTGGCAAGGTAGTCTCAAGGTAGGTGGACTTCTTACACAACAGCCAGCTTTCCCCGGAGTAACTGCCCAAGAGGATCAACAGGAAGCTGAATGACCTATTCTGACCCAGCTATGGAAGACACGTAGCTTCACTTCTACCTTACTCTGTTTGTCTGAAGCAGTCATAAGTCTTCCAGATTCAAGTAAAAATAATGTAATGAATAGAATGGGAGACAGTGTTTATAACAAAAAAGTTACTAAAAGATTAGGTGATATAATAATAAAATTTATAACAGTAATTTAAAAACTTAAATTAATTATAACTTCAGGTACCCCACTAGTTTTTCCAGCTTTTGCAAGTGTTAATTGCCAACAAGTTCCACTGGAGCCTTCTCTGGGACTTGCCATTAGCTGAAAAAGCCCCTTTGGCCAAAGAAGTCCTGCCCACTTCTCAGAATCTCATTTCTAATGATTGGTTGATGCAGAGTATAAACAATTTGCTTCTTAGTACAATTTAGGAAAATTCTGAAAGATATTGAGGAAAGAGGGTCACCAAAAGACACCCATTGGTTCATCTGGGGAATACACATGCTCTTCCCATCTTTGTGGTAGATGAACAACCTTCTGATGATCAGAATAATTTGTCCTGCCAGGATGTTGATTCCTTCATCTGCTGGTCTCTTGGCAAAAAGAGTAGAGTCAGAAGTGACCAAGCAGCAGCTGTCACTTGGGATAGCGGGACTCAGCTGTTTCACTTGGTAGAATTGTTTTCCGTCTAGGAATCAAAACGTCTAAACAAGGTTTGGAAATGGGAGGTCCAGGTTCGCCAAGTGGGAAATTCGGAATTACGGTAAAAGTAGCCTCTCTTACTTCCACTCCTTGGTTTCATCCATGATGTGATTCTCCTCTTGGGTCTCACCATAATATCACACTGCATCTTTCCCTCCAGTGGACAACTCCCTGATTACAGCTATATGAGACCCTAGGCAGAGACTCAGGTAAGCAGTGCTCTTTTTGCTACACTGAAGCTATGAACTCATGAATATGAGGAACCACAGCCTGGAGCTGATGCAGAGCCCTTTCCCGCTCTAGACCTAGGAGGGTCAGCGTTATGTGTCCCCTCTGCCAAGCTCAAGTCCTTAATTATGCAACCGAATCGTAATCTAGATGTTGTTATGAATGTATTTTGTAGATGTGATTAATAGCTGCAATTTGTTGTCTTTAAGTCGAGGAAATTACACAAAGTAATCTGGGTGGGTGGGCCTGATTGTAATCACGTAAAAGACCTTAACAGCAGAGCTAAGGTTTCCCTAAGGAAGAAGAAAGTTTACCTGGGGACAGCAGCTTTGGTTTCTGTCAAAGAATTTCCAGCCTTCTTTTCTTGATTGCTTGCACTATGGATTTGAGACTTGCTTAGCCAGCCCCCACAACTGTGTAAGCCAATTCCTTATAACAAATCATAGGTATATTAACACATACACATATACATATATGCATATGCATGTGTCTCTGTGTGAACACACAAACACACACACAATGATGTATGTATGTATATCCTACAAGTTGGCTCCTCTGGTGAGAGAAGGCTGACTGACTGAGAGAAGGCCTCACTAAAATTTGGCAGCTTTTGGTTATTCCAAAGTCCACCCCTTTCCAGTAGAAGCCTGACTCTGTCATAGCAGACCTCTTAAGGTGCAACATTCAACCTTCTTTTGAGCTCTGTTACTGTTACAATTCAGTCTTGGGCTCCAGCCTCCGCTTTTTCTTTTCTCCCATTGCAGGGCATGAGACTCTCTCTATGCTTCTGAGAAGACCCTCTGACCTTAGTCTTTGGTTGGACATGAATCACCTTCAGCCCTTCATTGTCCCTCTTCACAGTGTTCATTGTGCACAGCAACATTCATCCAGTTCCATAGTGCTCATAATTATTAATTCTCAAATATTTCTCGGTCATCTTTTACATTGCACGTATCAATGCTTTCTCCTTTGTTGGTATGCAATCTTGGTTATACTGGGGAATGTTTTAATAACTACTCTACTGTTATATGCCAAGGAATGTCCGTGCTCCAGCAGTCACCATTTCTGGGGTCCTTATTGACTGCCAGCCTGCAAGTTATCTAACTAAGTTCCAATAATCTCATTTTAGAGTTTTGTCTCTTAGACTCCTGGTGCTGCCTGTCGTAGGTTGGGTTCCCCAGGAAGCAGACACTGAGATGGGAATTTACAAGCAGAATGCTTAAAGTAGGAATGCTTTCAGAATCCACACCTGTGGAGGAATAAAGGTAGCAAGATTGGGCAGAGTGATGCTATAGCAGTATTGACACTGGTCAATTCTATATAAAGTCATGGAGCTGGGTTGGCCCTTCAGAGTTGTCTAAAGTTGAACAGGGGGGCCTATACCCCTATATTGACCAGTCATCAAATGTGCCTCTAAACCAGGAAAGAGGAAAAATTGTGAGAGTCAGCTGTTTAGTTGAAGGCAAGTTCCAAAAAAGAATTCAGCTGAAAGCTACTGGCTGCTAAAACTCCCAGAAGTAGGGAAATGAGGGATTTAGACATGGACAGGGTTTCTAGGAGGTACCCCATGGCATCCATTACAGCCTAGCATCAAGGCCTATTGCTACAAGAAAAACAATGTACCAGGTTGGGATCCACATACATGGATCATATCTTTAAAAATGTCCCAGTGTTTGTAACTGGGAGTCCTTAGGAATATGATAGCCTTGAAGTTGACTGGGGTTTTAAAGTTGTTCTATTGTCAGAGAAACATGCTTTAGAGATGAAGGTTTTCTCAACTTCAAAGGCAACCCAAAGATTCCTACCATTGTCCCTACAGGAAATGGACTTCTAAAGTGATAGAACTTCTAGAACGTAATTTGTTTCTATGTCTCTGCCTGGCATGACCATGGAGGAAACGATATCAGAGCATAGAAAGTAGGACAGCAAGATTGACTGACCAAGGTTCTTATTCCCCAACTAATGCAGAGAGATAGGATTCTTTGTTTCCAGGAGAATTTGGCATGTGCTATGGATCAAGGATCTCCCCATAATATTTCCTTTTCTCTGCTTTGTAAGTGGGAGTGTTTGAGATTATTACATTTTTCCAGTCAGTTTTAAGTTGGTATGTTTCAGATGATGAAACTGAGTATTTATTTTATTCATAGATCTCAGAATATTGAAATAGGATTTTAGTAGAAATACAGGCACAACGAATATTCCTTTGATTCAAAGCTCATTTCATGGCATGAATCCATTTATGATTCATTTTGTATTATGAATTCTTTTATGATTCTTGATATGTCATGACATAAAATTAGTAGGCAGTATCTGGAACTGACTTTCGGCTATATCCCCTTGGGCAGTGTTGAATATGATTTTAATTGTACATAGATACTTGTAATTTGTTAGAGTAAATGTTTGAGAAGAAGTGTATATATGCTCGTTGGTCACTAAAGGAAGACTCAAGCTATTGTTTTAATGTTTAGCCTGATTTTTCCAATTACATATCCTCTTATGTTTAAGATAAATCTTATCATATGTAATCAGTTGGTCAGGGATTCATAAAATCTGTGTATTGCACCAGCTATAGAGTTGAAATGTTATTCACCTGGGGCCAAGAATAGCAACTTCTTGAGTATAGAGTTGGTATATGTTAATTACCAACACATACCTGTGGGGCAGAAATTAATGTTCTGCCCCACAGTTAATGTTTGAATATTGAAAGGCAGGCCTTCTTTTACAACTGAGGTTGCCAAAGTGGGAGAACATAAATACTGATGACAAAGTGGCCCTCTTTCTCACTGCATGGAAGATGCTACCTGTAAGAAAGAATGAGACCAATACAGAAAGCTAAGAAACAACTCGAGTAAAAGCATTGATAGTCATTTGGGCACCTCTCTCCAGGTGTACTTGAAATAACTTCTAAATCCAGACTTCTTGGTAACATGAGGATATAATTTTTTCCTTTAGCTCAAGCTAGTTTTACACGGTTTTCTACCCCTTACGACCAAAAAAGTCCTGACTATAGACATCATCTGTAATCTGTTTGCTACAGCCAATGGCCTTTTACCAGCTGCTATTCTCATTCAGTTCTTAATATTTCTCCAGAATAACTGGTCCTTGGCTCCTGACAGTCTCTTTCCCACTCCTCAGACCCTCCCATCATGGGCTATTCAAGAAGCACAATCAGGAGTTCTTAGCTTGGTTCCATTTCTGCCATCAATTTACTGTGTATCTATAGGTAAATTACCTTACTTATCTAGGCCTTTATTTCCTCATTTCTAAAGTGAGAATTTGACACAAAATTACTCATTCAGCTCTAAAATCCTGCCATTTTATAGCAATAGAAAGTTGGAAGAAGAAATTGTGCATTAGAAGTTGCATAAACTTAAGCATATGCTTGATTCAAATGCAGATGCACTCAGGTGAAATAATTTTTAATTTCTCTTTTTAATGTTGAATAAAGTCATGATGTCCTATAATATGTACACTTTTTTCTGAAACGAAGAAAGGAGACCTTTTTCTTAAAGCTGTAAAGGATCCAACAATACCCAGTATTACTGTTGCTTGAATTCCAATTACTGGGAAAGCATTCTGCACATCTTTACTCATCACGTTTCAACATGTCATCTCCTCTAAGTGGAACCAATTGTATTAAAGCAGTTGTGAAACTCCAGTCATCCTCCTCCTTTTACTAAAAATGTAATCGTAAAAATTTTAAATGCACATATTCATTTTCCTCCCCTTCAACCATGCAAGTACACCTTGGCAATATTCATTGCAAAAATGGCTATCAGGTCTCTCTCTATGAAAATCTTAATGGAAAAATTAGATACAGAACAGTCTCCTGCTAAACTAAACATCTGATTCTATTACTTGGAAAAACAGTTAATATTCATTTTTGCATCTGCCACTAAAAATCTTTCTACCTTTGTTATTTTTCTTCCTCTCCATTCTTTTCTTCCATTGTGTGTGTGTGTGTGTGTGTGTGTGTGTGTGTGTGAATTAGGGAAAAGAGAAAGGAAGCATTTCCCAGATATTCAAGCTAATACTATACTAAATATTAAAACTGCAGAATTTCAGGATAATATCTACACACCGAAAGGGTCTTTCCTTACTCACATCTAAGAACCTTCCATTTCTTTATTTGTTTCAAATTAAATGAAATCTGAGTCCAAGCCCCTATTTGTCCAAGTAGAAAAGAAATTTCACATCTTTTTGTTGTGGAGAACTCTCACCCTCTTGAGATTCATTTTGGAACCCGTAAGCACCACCATATTCCAAAGCACTTGGTTCAGGTCCTATGGCCTGTCTGCAATGGTCAGCAGGAATGCAGTTGCCTAAATCTGCTTGGTTTTTTGAAGTTGACTGCATTACTGTTTCTATATTAAACTTGTACAAGGAGATTATTCATGAGGCTAGGAGCCTTACCTCCTCATGTGCAGCCTTTCTACTATGCAATATTACTAACAGAAGTCCTATCACCTTTCTCAGGAGGAGAGTAACTAACACTTTCACCTGTGGGATCTATTCCCTCCTCCACTCTTCCTGGCTTAGACAGAAGTTTAAAAAAAAATCTATATGCATCTATCTGTCTATCTATCTATCTATCTATCTATCTATCTATCTATCTATCTATCTCTCTCTCTCTCTCTCTCTCTCTATCTATCTATCTATCTATCAATCATCTATCTGTCTATCTATCTATCTATCTATCTATCTATCTATCTATCTATCTATCATCTATCTCTGTCTATCAATCATCTATCTATCTGTCCATCTATCTATCTATCTATCTATCTATCTATCTATCTATCTATCTATCTGTCTATCATCTATCTCTATCTGTCTATCAATCATCTATCTGTCTACTATCTATCTATCTATCTATCTCTATCAATCATCTATCTATCTATCTATCTATCTATCTATCTATCTATCTATCTATCTCTATCAATCATCTGTCTATCTATCTATCTATCTATCTATCTATCTATCTATCTATCTCTATCTATCAATCATCTGTCTATCTATCTATCTATCTATCTATCTATCTATCTATCATCTATCTCTTTCTGTCTCTCAATCATCTATCTGTCTATCTATCTATCATCTATCTATCTATCTATCTATCTATCTATCTATCTATCTATCTATCTCTCTCTCTCTCTCTCTCTATCTATCTATCTATCTATCTATCTATCTATTTCTATCTGTCTATCAATCATCTATCTATCTATCTATCTATCTATCTATCTATCTATCTATCTATCAACTCTGACGACACCTAATCTTTAAAGCCCTCCTTCTCTAGGTTTTGAAAACTAAAGCCAGGGGAGATTGTTCTCTAAAAGTTTGTAAACTTTTATTTTGAGACAAGATAGATAAAAACAATAAATAACCCTCTCAGTTAATGGTCTGGTCATATTTGGGGGAGGGGGGCTTAAGGGAAGGAAGTGACTATTACTTGTAATACTAATACAGTGTAGTGGGCAGGAAGACAAACTCTGCTCACCTAGGTTCAAATCCCTACTTCTCCACTTCATTGTGTGACTTTGGGCTGATTATGTAAACTCTCTGTGCATGTTTCCTTATTTATAAAGTGAGGGTATGTTAGTACCGAACTGATGGGGTTGCTATAAGATAAACAAGTTATTCCACGGAATGGGCGTAGAAAGTTGTAAGGTGCCTATTGAGCACTCTGGAAATGTTTCTTATTATTCGTCATGATCTGAGCCTGACTTATTTGAACTCAGTAGCCCTCAACATATAATGTACAATCTCATAACATGGCCTTCAGAATCAGAGGTTTAAATCTTGACTCTATCAAGTGTCAGACCTTGGGGGAAGCTGTGTCACCTCTGAGCCTTGGTTTCCTCATCTGGAAAATGGAGATATTAGTGTCTATTCATAGGATGATTGCAAATATTAAAAGAATTAACGTCTGTGAATCCTTTAGTGGATTAAAAAATGTTTAACCCTTGTGAGGAATTTATTTCCTTCTCTCATTACACACTGTCCAACTTTAAGATCACATCTTTGTCAAAGGACGCCTTGGTTCATCTTTCTTCTGAATCTCTGATTGCCCATTTTCCTGATCACGGGGCTAGATACAAAGTAGGCATACAATTATTATAAATCGTTGTTGAATTTATCTAACTCCTCTGGGACTGCAGAAGTAGGCCTAGATGGTCTTTCAATCGGCTGTCCCTGGTCATTAGAAGAAGTACACCATCTGTAGACCAGATCCACCAGCAGGACTCAACCTCCCCAGCTACCTTCATTTTTCATGAAGTAGAGCCTCGCTGGGAGAGTGTTCGTTCTTGCCATGGATGCTCTGTCTCGAGCCAAGTGGCCAGGCTGCCTGAATGCAAGCAGATGCGGTGTGCCTGGCCTGGAGGAGTCATCAGAAGGGCCCCCAGGTTGCCTGGGAGGATGCATCTGGTGCCCGTGTTGGGCCAAGTTTAACACATGGACCTGTTAGCAATATTAATGACTGTCCTCACAAGGACCCAGCCAAATGTCATTTATATTCAGCAGTCTTCCAACTCACTCTGTGTGGCCAGGCTGAGTGGGAGGAATAAGCAATGTGCTTTTAATAGAAATGGCATCTATTCTTTGAGCGAACCATCAGGGGCTCAGCTCACATCCATCAATTTGGTGTTTATTATTGTTTTTAGTCAATCAACTGTTAGAGAGTTATGGTTTTTGTACTGTGTGCCCATCCTTGGCCTAGGCACTTTGTGGAGTGGCATAGAGGGGAAGAACTCTTTCCCCCAGAATATTGATTTACAAGCATTCATTCACTTCCCCCATTGTTATCAAAGTGTGACCATGTGCTAGGTATTGGTGATAACTGAAGGAACAAGAGAGAACAATGCAGCCTGAGACAGTCATAGAACATTTCACAGCAGGGAGGGATTTGGCATTGATTAAAGGATGGGACAGATTGGGATAGCTAATGTCTTTCCTGCTTTGCCTCTTTTAATTTAACCCAGCCCATCAATATGAACCATCAGAGAGAGAATGCAAACAGCTTCTCTAGGGACCCATTTTCTCTCTCAGTACTTTTCAGGCTGCCTAGTAGTTGTTGTTGGAGCTGCAATTTGAGTGTGAGAATGTCTATTTCTCAAACCTAAGTTAACGTTTGGAGGCTGTTGATAAATAATGTGCTCCGGTTCTCTTATTTCTAGGCATATGATAGAGATAAATTTTCTTCCCCTTTTGAAATTATGTGTGGTCATGTGACTAACTTTGGCAAATGAAATTGAAATGGAAGTGAACTGTGTTACTTACAGATGGAAGCTTGAGAGCCAGTGTATGACTCCCAACAGCCCTTTCTGCTAACATGTCATACAAGTACATGCAGGGATGGATCCCCATTAATGTTGGTGCTCCTGGTGGAACTGTACTGATGTTTATCGTGAAGGAAAAGGGCATGCTTGATTTGTAAAGTCACAGAGATTTGGGACCGTTTGTTACTGAGGCATAACCTGACCCAACCTGCCTGAACTGAAAGCATAAGGCAAATACCAGTTCTAATAGAGGACCATTGTAGTCATGGGCAAAACAGATGGCTGCCTACCCCTGAGGATGGGGGAGTCTCAGAATTCCTCCAGTATTAAAAAAAAATTATCTCTCATACCTGCAGTCACAAAGAACCAGTAATTCTCACTTCCTTTATCTTCTCCAAATTATGGCAACATACTTCCTGTCAGAATGCAAATGTGATCCCCTACAGCTGCTATTTAGGCAGCTTCACAGACTGAGTTTCCAGCTGTGTTTCCTTTCCAGCCCAGTGGTTCTCATTCTTTGTGTTTGCACGGCCCTGTGGTCTAAGCTTCATCCAGACACAATGTGACTCACCTTTTTCCCTCCCTCAACTTTTAATGGGAAGAAGTTGATGAGAGCAATTTTCTTAATTGAAAAAGATCTTCTGTGCATTGTATTTAAACCTTTTACCTGGTACTGCTTATCGCTAGTAAAGTGTAGTCCTAAATACCATATATAATCATTTCAGTTACAAGCATTTGAATCCGACATTCTTCATGGTGTCATAGAAAGAACAAGAAGGTGTTTAGGTCTTCTTTGCCTTTAATCAGCTGAAGAAACATTGAATTATTACTCATTTCTGTCTCCTGGTTCAAGGATTCACAAACCTGGCTCTGCACATCCTCTGGAAAAATATGCGATACATTAAAAATGAAGGGTTCCAGGAGAAAAGAAAAACTCCCCAGGGAATTAAAGCACAAGCAGCTCAGAGCCAGCTCACAGACAGGACTTTGAGACTGAGAGCTTTAAAGTATTCAACTTCAGTGCTGTGCACTTGCAAGAGAGATAGGGCATGGGAATGGAATTGGCATTCCGTAGTTAAAGCAGAGTTCTGGCCCTGGGCAGAGAGGAGAAGAGTGTGGTATGAGGGAAAGGGCACTTGACATGGTATCAGGAGAGAAGAGACAACTTGTGTTCACAGAGCTTCACTATCAGGATGGAGGACTGAGGCTGACTATAAACATATAACTTCACAATTTATTCCAGAACATTCTTTTTATTTTTTTTAGTAAGATAAAGGCATAAATCAATAAATAACTTCCCAGCTGCTTCAGGAAATTTCCACAAACTGGTTTGTCCAGGAAAATGGCTTGCTTATTGGCTCCCTATCCAACCTAGTCTATTCCTCAGACTCACTTCAAGACCCCACTGAATTGTGCTACCTGTCCTAAACCACAACATTATGAACCAAGCCCAATGACAATTGATTTTCTGCACTGAAAGCTCTGCCTTAAGTCACTTGAGCTCAGACCCCAAAATTCTCTACTCTCCCAATCTCCTCCTTATGGGATGCTACTGTGGTTCTGCTGAGATAATATTTCCATTTCTTGCTCTAAGTAAGAGTTGGTGAAATACAGTAGATTAGGATCATCCATCCATCCAAGTCATATGTCACCTTCTTCTTTAGAAATGTAAAAGCTGTCCCTTTGACCATTTGCCAAAAAATGGCAAAATATATTCTAAACAGCCAATTTATTTTCTCTCACCTGTTTATTTACACTTGCTAATGAACTAGCCCAGTACCAACTGCACAGGGATTCTGGTTGTGTTGATGATGCATTTGAACAAATTAAAAGGAAACAAATGTGCATGTTTTGGCCAAGGAGTCCGAGTTTCAAAGCCAGTCTGCGTTGCATCTTTTCCCAAGGGAAATTCAAACAGCTCTGTAAGAGAGAAGTATAGCTAGCGCAAATGGAAATTCTATAGTCTCATACACTGGTGCTCCCTGCTTAAATTATCATTTCCAGTTTCATTACCGTCAAAGAAGTAGATATTTTTGCTGTTGATGATGATCCTATCCTCACAAAATACAAAGATGAGTTTGGGGTATTTGGATTTTTCTTTACGAAAGCTCTGGCTGTAACACAATTTTGTTTGCAAACGAAAACTGCTTTTTGGGTTTTATCCATTCTAAAATTAATTAGCCCTTTTTATAATTGTAGCTGGCAAATCTCACACTCCAACAGACGGCAAGGCCACATTTCTGCTAACTTCCTCATTGCAATGGTTTCTGCAAATCAGATCCATCTCTAACAAACTGGACACCAATTTTAGAATTTTGCTATCTAAACACAAACAGAGGAAATACATATCCCTTCCCACCCAGCAACAAACACCCAACACTTACTGAGCATCTACCACGGGCAGGAGATCCATTTCACGAATGCTCACAATAGCCCTATGAATTGGGTACTGTGATTAGGCTCATTTTAAGCGTAGGAAACAGAAGTAGAGTGAGTTAAAGGGATTTGCCCTATGGCAGCCACTGCAGGATGTGGGGACCCTGGGATGAGATCTTTACCCACTGTCCCCACAACATGTGCACCTAATCACATTCTCCATGGTGGCCTCTAGTTGATGCACAACATAATTTATCTTACTAAACAAACCTAAAATATCTGCGTTTGGATTACTACGCTGTCTTTTTTTTTTTTTTTTTTTTTGAGACAGAGTATCGCTCTGTCACCCAGGTTGGAGTGCAGGGGCACGATCTCGGCTCACTGCAACTTCTACCTCCTGGGTTCAAGTGACTCTCCTGCCTCAGCCTCCCAAGTAACTGCGATTACAGGCATGCAGCACGATGCCTGGCTATTTTTGTATTTTAAATTATCATTTCCAGTTTCATTACCGTCAAAGAAGTAGATATTTTTGCTGTTGATGATGATCCTATCCTCACAAAATACAAAGATGAGTTTGGGGTATTTGGACTTTTCTTTATGAAAGCTCTGACTGTAACACAATTTTGTTTGCAAACGAAAACTGCTTTTTGGGTTTTATCCATTCTAAAATTAATTAGCCCAGGGTTTCACCATGTTGGCCATGCTGGTCTCGAACTCCTGGCCTCAGGTGATCTGCCTGCCTCGACCTCCCAAAGTGCTAAGACTACAGGCGTGAACCACCGTGCCCAGTCTTACACTGTTTTACCTTAAGACACACACACACACTCTCTCTCTCTCTCAAGGAAGGGAATGGTTCTTTATTTTACATTGTGTAACAAAAGCGGTAGTTTCTGCCAAATATAGGGGTGGTCTGTCAGCAGGCAAAGGCAAATGGAAGTTTCTGCTTCTAGGAATTGACGTGTATTACAGAATCCATAGACTCTTGTGACATGTGAACAAAGTTGAGCTCCACTTGCTAAGAGGGCTACCCTCATCCTCCTGGGTCCTAAAGTCACCCAGACCAGAAACACTATGTATTGAGTATACTGTCACTTTTTCTCTCCTCGTCAGGGCTGGATGTTAGCTAGCCCTGACCAGCCCTTCTCTCAAGTCCTTTCAGGCACTCAATCAGCTGTCTGTTGCCATATCCTGGACTCGTTCCTCCCTTTCTGTACCGTTTTTCTGGGGGTAATGCATTTTATTATTTATTTCCAAAATCATATGCCCAGAGGCTTTATGTACATTTAAAACTATTTTTTTCAAATAATATAAGATTAATCCATTCTTTTTACTTGTACTAGATCATTTGTCCACTGGCACAATAAATGTAAAAGAAAGATGCGACTAGATTAACTTTATTAGTAAGATTGTTATGAAGTCTCAAAGCCTTTAGGAAGAAAACAGAAAGATTACTGTTTTTCACAACTGGAAATTTTTTCAGGTGGCTCAGATGCTCTAGAAGACAGGTAGAAACTGTTTTACTTTTAATGTGTACCTGTTCAAGCTTCCTAATAAATCACTGTACTACACACTTTGGTTCTTATCCTCCCCACACACCTCTATTTAATTTGCAAAATGCAAAGATGCATGCTTCATCTGTGGGTGAATGAGTCTGTTTAATTGGCAAGTTGTCATGATTTTCAGTAATTATGGTTTTTTAACTATGTGAGAAAAGACAAATGGTACATTACAGTAACATCGTTTGTCATTTGGTGTAACGATGATCTCTGAATTATAAGTGCTGTGTGCATTAATGCATCTGTTATTTCTCTGTGACAAATAGGGTGATCAAAACCTCTAATAGATTGTACTCTTTTCTCTTGACAGTTTTGTTTATTCTTTTTTCTGTGTTTAGAAAATCCACTCCCACTCATCAGCCTCTATTAACACCCAAGGCAGGGATACAGAACAAAGACTGAGAACAAACCAAGCTCTCCTCTGGAAAGCAAACCAAAGTAAAACTGCGGTTATTACTGGTGCATAGGGTACCCTTACAGGAGACTTGAGGAGGAAAATCGAATAATGGAAGCCACCATTTATTTGGCATCAACTCTTTGCTAGGTATGCATTATTATCCTTGTGATCTCCAGGGAAAAGAAGGCTGGGGGTGGGGGGTCATGGGATGGATTTCAAACAAGGTTGTTCAGCAAAAACACAAACCTTGTTTGCAGCCTACAGACGTACATTTTTTCATCTGGGTTGACTCTGCCATTTGAGCCAATGACAAATTGTGTGTGCGTGTGTGTGTGTGTTTGTGAGTTCGTGTGTGTAACATATGCCTTAATAGTGTATTTCATTAAAATATCAAAATAAAGACTATAATACCAAAAACAAAAATCAAAAAGGTTTTATGTTGGGGGAAGACTTTGGGAGAGAGAGGAGATGGGAGGACAATGGCAGACACTGAAATTAATTTGTTACATCTTACTTCTATTAATAAAAGGAAAGGAAGAGAAGTAAAGAGAGTGAATGACTAAAAGGATGTTGTTATGCTTAGTGAAATAAAATATATTTAAATAGAATATTATATACATGTCACATGTTTATTTCATTTCTGCTGTGTCTCTTTTTCCCCATTGTCTGTCAGAACTTGGTTGGGATCCCACTTTTGTGGAGTTCCCCTCTCTCCCCTTCACTGGGATGAGCTGTGGGTAGGCTGAGGGACTTGCACAAATCATAGAGCACGAACTTACCTTACAGTGGTGAGACGATTTCATTCAGCAAAATTAGCACTCAAAATACCCTTCTGTGAATGCATTCTTAGAAAACCTCATACACAGTTAATTTCCAAAAGGGACAGATTAAAAAAAAATTACAAAAGAAGAAAGCCGCATCAACATCTTAATGCAAGTAAGAATATGTTTATAGATCATTAACTGCTCAAGGGTATGAAAAGAGGGAAATTAAAGTTAAGTGTTAGGAAGCACTGTCTATTGAAGCTCATTCAGCAACAAGGATAAAATATTCTGAAATTATAATGAAAGTCAACAAGAAAAGTTAATTTTGTAATCAAAGGACAATGTTCCAAACATGCTTTATTAGGAAACAGGTTTTGCATAGTATAGCACCCTTTTATTAAAAACAAAAGTCAGCGGGTGACTATGATTCATTGTGCTATAACATCCTTCTTTTTAGAATTCATAACTATAGTTAATCTTATCCCCATTCCCAGGAAGGTTGTGATTTAAAATACTATGTTGGCTAAATGCAATGTGGTATTCTGGATTTGATCCTTAAACACATAAAGGGCCTTAGTGATAAAAATGATGAAGTCTGAATCAAGTCTGTAGTAATATGCCAATGTCGGTTTCTTAGTTTTGACAACTGTACTGTAGGGGTGGAAAGTTGTAGTCTCTTTCCTCGCCCATCATAAGGTCACAGCAGACACTCCTGCAACAAAAGATGGGTTAACAAGAGAAAAGCATGCACATTTATTTAATCAAAGTTTTATGTGACGTGGGAGCCTTCAGAAATGAAGAGCCAAAGACTCAGTGGGAAATGTGCATTTTCATTCTTAGGTTTGATGAAAAACAGACAGTCAGGTAGAAACATAACTGGATCGAAGAGTGTGATCTAAAGGTGACAGCCAGAGGGGGAGCCTGGCAAGGCCTGTGTGTTTGGATTCTTCCTGACTGATTTGTTTTATGCGACCACCGGAGCAGGCGCCAGAGATGAGGCAAGTAGGCAAGGTAAAAAAACTTTATTAGCTAGCCAGTGTGAAGGAGGAAAGGGCGAGGTTCACTGGTCTCAGGCGGTGGAGGCCGAGGAAGTCGATCCGGCATTCTCAGGCGAGGCTCCTAGGTCCGCATATGAGGAGGGGCCGAGGAAGTCTGCGTGGATATCTTCCGGGAGCGGCCTTTTATGGATGGGGTTTGAGGTGGGCAGGACAGGGGCAGGGGTAAGGGCGTCTCCATAGGCATGGCTGGGTAAGTTTTGGTTTCTTTATTTTGACGTCACAATGCGCAGGCGCAGACAATCGGTGTTTTTCCCAGGCACGGGAGTTTTTCCTGGGCGCGGGAAAGTCGCTGATGGAGAACCCGGAACTGCGCCATCTTGTTTACCTTCTTTACGTTCTTCCATCTTGTCCTTTCTCCCTCACCCGAACACGGACCTCTGTGTGACCTTCCTTTCCTATGGGTATCAGATAGGACACCTGTCACATGAGGGTCTTGGAGAGAGAGGGAGAGGGTCAGGGAGTTAACTTTCTAAGTTTTATGGCTGACTTTGGGGAAGAGTTCAAGTTTCTATGGCCTGGCTTAGGAGAGAGGAATTCTGGTTTCTATGAAACTCTTCAGGGGAAGGAACAGGGGTTGGAGTCAGGAGAAAAGGAAAAGATCAGAAAGGCTCTGTTTCTGAGGCTTTTCCAGTCTCCTTTAGCTCAAAGTACCCTTCATGCCAGAGGACTATGCTTTGAGATATCATATTCTGAGTCCCAACAGTACCATGGCAGTGTGAGCTGTGGCACTAGCGAGAACGGGGTGAAGGGCATGTGGGAACACTTGGTATATCTTCGTATATTTTCTATAAACCCAAAATTATTCCAAAATTAAAAGTTTATTAAGTAATTCTATTATAAGGACTAGGGCATAGGTTAAATATCTAATCAACTACTCTGTACTCAAAAACTTACTTTATGTCAGTGTTTGCTTTTAAAACTCTTAAAACTTCTTACCTTATAAGTATACTTGACTTTTTTTTTTTGAGACAGAGTCTTGCTCTGTCACCCAGGCTGCAGTGCAGTGGCATGATCTTGGCAAGCTCTGCCTCCTGGGTTCAAGTGATTCTCTGCCTCAGCCTCCTGAGTAGCTGGGATTACAGGCATGTGCCACCACGCCAGGCTAATTTTTTGTATTTTTAGTGAGAAAGGCTTCACCATGTTAGCCAGGATGGTATCAATCTCCTGACCTCGTTAATTTTTATAAGTGATGATTGAATATCTTATCTTTTATTCTTTTTTTTTTTTTTTTTTTTTCAGTTCTCTTTGCTTATTGCTGCCAACCTGGCAGGAGCATAGCCTGACCTCATTCAGTTTTCCCTGGCAGCCGCTGTTCCCTTGGGCTAGTACAGGTTCTTACTTGTCTTAGTGGTTTTCCTTCCCAAAGTAGATCATCACGTATATGTACATCACCTCCTCTGGGAAGTCTCCCCAACAACAAACCTCTTCCCCATTCCTTACTATTCCATTCTTTCCTGACTGTCCATCATCTCTTCTTTGTGTATGTGCCATTTAAGCTGAGCCCGGGGCCTAGCACACAATTGCATCTTCACAAATGTCTGTTCACAGATTTGACCATGGGGCATAACCTTCTTAAGGAATAGCAAGTCCTGGCCCAGCTGCTAAGATGTACGTATGCTTTGCACAAAAGTGGAGCCCCGCTATATTTTCAGTTCATTGAGGTTTTAGTTAGTGGGTTCTGGGGTTTAATTGAATAATGTGCTATATTGTTTTCTAATTTAATGTAATGTGACTTGTTTTTAATGCAGTTTTAGATTGAAGTTTGTCCAGCACTCATTTTTTGAGAAGAGTCAATTTCTCTCAAGATCCTAACACCTAGTGATTTTTGGTTTTGCAAAGATATCAGTTTAGATGCCAAGAAATGAATTTATTCTTCAGAAAATGCTTTTATGTGTTTTGAAACAATGAATGAAGATAGGATACAGTGACTTTATTTCTTTATTATTTTTTATTCCAGCAATAATTCTTGAATTACCAAATATTTTATAATTTATTTATTCAATTGATAATATTTATTAGACACCTACTTTGTTCTAGGCACTGTACTGGGGGTAAAGCAGTGATAATGGACAGACCAGGACTCTCCTGGCTGACCATGCATTCTTTTGTGTGTGTGTGTGTGTGTGTGTGTGTGTGTGTGTGTGTTGAGGGGAGGAGCATGCGAATAATAAATAAACAAGGGAAAAAAGCCAGGTGACATAAAAGACATGATGAGTCTGTGGTAGGGCTACTGATCTGAGTATGGTTGAGGATGATTCTTTAGGAAATAGTATTTAAACTTAGTGTTGAAGGAATGAAAAACGCTGAGCTCTGAGGAGCAAGGGGCCGATGTTGCAGGCAGACAAAGCAACAATTGCGAAGGCCCTGGGATGCGAATGAGTTTGAGCAGGGCTTAAGGGTCAGAACAGAAGTCCAAGTGGCTGTAATTAAGTGACCATAGGAGAGAGAGGTGCACACAAAGAATGGAGCAGTGGGAAGGGCTGCTTGGCTTTGTTAGCTTGGGTTATGTAAGCAGAAGGTCTTGTTCCCTTTTCTGGTGGATCCTGTGGAGGTTACAAAGAAAAGCAAAATACATTTCTTTTTCCCAAGAAGCTCAGAGCATAGTTGGATTAGTAGACTACACAAGTAACTACCATATATGCAGTGTTTAAGAGTAGCCCTTAGATATATCAAGAGTGGTGTGGGAGAGGAGGAAAGGAATCCTCAAGGTCAAGGGGCAATCAGGCACACTTCATTTGGCTTTGAAAGTGGGATTTGATCCTACTATGCCTGCAACGTGTCAGACATTGTCAAACATTCTATGTATAAAGAAGAGTAAGACATGGTCCTTGCCATGTTATTCTCCATGAACTGCTGGGGGATATAGGAAGACAAAGATGATGCAGTGTGGTGAATGAACCCACAGCAATGTGCATGGAAGTAATGTGGCCAGATGTGTTTACGTGTCAAGCAGCCTGCACATGATTTCACCACCATGGGGAGAGGAAGCCAAGGACCTGGTAGAATATTCAGGTGGAGGAAGTGTTTGAGGAATGTCCGGAAGTGAGAAAACGTTGAGCAGTGGTAGAAGATTAGATGGCTAAGATGGCAGGGTCACACTCGTGAATTGCTCACGCTGATAGCGTTTGTCCAGTAAAGTCAGACTTCCTATATTGCATCTTATGAATTTACATATCTGCCTTTTCATTATTAGTTGCACTTTGCACATGGTGGGCAGTTGGTATAGTTTTGTTGAACTGATAAGTAAGACAACATATGAACCTCACCATCTGCCTCACACTTTCAATGGTTTGTAATTGCCACACTGCCATTGGAGTGATTTTTCAATACTTCCCCTCACTAATTAGTTTTGCGGAGCATTGCCAGGTGGCCTGTTCAACTTTCTCAGGACTCTTGAGGGCATCTGAAAAACGGGCAATCCTACAACAAGGAATTTGACAAAATGCCATAAAGCATGTTTCAGACATTGTATGGGTAGCCCACATAAAGAGATTAAAAATCTTTGGCAAAAAGGATCATCCCAGCCTTGTTGATGTCACCTGTCTTTTAGGTTTGGACCCCCAGATTTTCTGGCGCTCACTGGGAGTGCTGGAAAGTGTTGTGTCTGCGAATCAGTTAGGAGCATTCTCTCACTTCTACTTCTAAAGGGCTCTTCTCTGCTGGTTCCAGTTTGATCCCTTGGTCGCTTGGTAAGTTTCACATACCACAGGAAATTCTGTCTGCTGTGCATACTGCATAAAGTGACTTGCACAGCACCGAGGTGCTCTCAAATAGCCCTTGAAGGGCTGAGAAACTCGTCAATTTTCTTTGGGAGTTGGTGTCTTGTCTCTCATCTTGCCTTTTTCTTATTTCTTTGTGTCTTCTTTAGAGATGTATCACCACTGGGCATATATATCCTTATGGACATGGGAATATTTTCCAGGGAGCCTGGATAGCTATAAGAAAATACTTTTCTAGATTCTTAACTTCCATCTGTATTCGTCCCTAAGATTATTCTGCTCAAGAGTCCCTCTGTTAGTTCTTCTTCTCCCTTCCCCTTTGTTAATTGTTCTTTTTCTACTCTACAGGCAGGGAGAAAAGGCAAGCACCGCTCTCAGTTGTCTGGACAGTGCTCTGACCCAGTGTGTAAAACCTCTTGGGCACTCAACAAAAGGACAGCTCAAGAATGTTTCCTTCCTAAGGAAAAGGAAGGACAATGTTTCTGTGAGGAAGCATGTCCAGGCAAGGCACCATGGCGGGGCTGAGTGGTTAATATCTCAGAATTCTCACTCAGCAGCGAGGAGCTCATAGAAGCCATAGGTAGTACCAAGTTGATTGACTCTAAAAATGAAGTAAGACTTTTTCTCTCAGAAATTTAACCTCTTTGATAGGTTTGATTGGAGACTGGAATTTTCCATTAATTGAATGAACAAACTCTGCCAATTTCAATCAAAATATATTAAAAGTATTATAAAGCATGTAATGCATGGGAAACCATATCTTTTGCAGTTATTAGAATTATGATAAAAATTTCAGATGTCAACCTAAAAACGCATAAAGACCCCACTGGTTTCACAATTTTTCCGTGGGGTAAATGAACCAAACAGTTCTCACTGTTCAGTCTCCAGTCCCCACTTGTCCATGCTGTCTCTTTTTAGATTTCCTCTTTCAGTCTCAGCAGCGGTTCCTCAAAACGTGTACATGAGATAGAAATAAAATTATGTTTAGAAAAGATTTGAGTACTTAGAATATCACAGTGGACTTTTTCATGTGAAATATGATACATTTAAAGTTCTTTACACAAAGGAATAAAGTTGATTCCAAGGCTCTTTTTCATATCCTGACATGATCTACTTTTGCAAACATTATACTTAAGGTATTCAGTTTGCATTTTTGAGGAATCAAAGCCTTAGGGACTTAAGTGGCTGCACAATCTAGTAGATTATTAATGAGCTTGCAGCTAAGTAGAAAGATAATTAAGAATTTATTCAGAGAAAGACCTAATTCAGGACTGCAGTCTAGGAGATGGGGGTGCCTATTCAGCCCCTAAGTCATGAACAAGAGGCTCCTTGACAACAAGTTCCTTCTGGATGAAAGCAAATCAGAGTCAAGTCAGTTGTCAGAAATATTCCAGCCTAAAGGGAAAGTTATTTTAAAAGTATGTCTTGTTTATTACCTAAGTGTCAAAGGAAAGTTGTGGCATAACCTGGGGATTAATTCAGTCATACGCTTGAGATGAAACATAGCCCCCAGGAATATTTCCGTGTGCTGAGATCTATCAAACCCTTGGCACTAATGGGTACACCTTCCCCTCTGGTCAGCAACATAACAAATAAACTCTTGATATCAGAAGACTTGCTGAGATAGGACAGGCATGGTGTAATTACATATTTTCTCTTTCTTTGAACTTTGGAACTAGAAGTGCACAAAGGAAAGTTATCTTAAGTGAAAAAAGTAGTCTGCCAAGCAGGACAGAGACAAGTGAATAGCATATGAGTGGACAATACCTTTGCCCAGCTGGAAGTCTTTGTGGCATGATGTAAAATGGGACTGCTGAGGATTGTGTAATTTGCTCAGAGAAGCAAAGATGCAAGAAAAGGCCTGAGAAGCGAGGAACAGATTTACAGAGAGAGAGACGGAGAGAGAAAAAGGGTGGTTGATTTAGAATGACAAAAAATATTAGTACAAATATGTCTAGGGGAGGAATGCAAATGTGACTGAAAAATATTAAGAGGATTAGACATTAGAAGACCATACAGATTTTGCTAAAGCAGGAGGTAAGCTATTTGAAATAGAGTGGTAGCCCAGAGTCACCATAAGATACACAATAGCCCTGGGGTGACAATGTTACCCAGTGAAAGGATCAGCAAACTATATGGTCATGGGCCATTCTGCCTCACTGCCTGTTTTTGTGTGCTCCAGGAGCTAGAAATATTTTTTACATTTTTAGAATGGCTAAGAAATATCCAAAGAAAAATATTTCATGACATGTAAAATCATATCAATTTCAAATTTCAGAGTCTATAACTAAAGTTTAACCTGGAACACAGTCCTGTTTGTGTGTGCATAATCTATAAATGCTATAAGTGCAGTGTTGAGTAGTTATAATGGGGCCATAGGACCTGTGAAACCTAAAATATTTATTATCTGATGCCTTATAGGAAAAAAACTCCAACTCCTTGTCTGGAAACATTACGTTAGGCTTTCAGCCAGATACACATTTTGATTCTTTTACTTTTCTCCTATCACCTGGATTAGCTAGACTCCCTTGGTTTTGGTTTTATCATCTGTAAACCGGACAATAGATAAGTAGTATATTTTGGTGACTTTATGGTGATGACTGAAAATGTAAAAACGTATGCATTAACTTGGCAGAAATTGTTAAAAGTTACCATTAAACACAAACCACTTATCACTTTCTTACCTAAATGTAATTTATTTTCCTTTTCTATGGATTGCAACATCTGTCCTTTTTTCCAGGAATTATACATTATTGAAAAGTCCACACTTGTTGTATAATAAACATCTCTTTCTGAAGTTAACACATCACATTGACTTAAAAATTATTTTAAAAAACAAAAAAATCAAAATAAATTTTAAAAAATTAAAACAACTTTTAAGCTTTCTTCTCTATCTAAACATAAGAATAAATTACTTTTTCTTCCTCTTTACTACCAATCTTCTATATTTGTAATCTCTGTTTATTTACTCTTTATTCTCTCTTCACTTTTATCTATCTTGTGAAGTCCTAATTGGTAGGTCAACATTGACTCCCAAATCACTCAATCTTATGGACAATGGACAACTTTTAGTCTTCATCAATCTTGACATCTTACAAGCAGTTGGTCTTGTTGACCATTCCTTCATATGAATCCTCTCTGCGCTTGGACCAACTCTGCCCTGGCTCGTTTTTCACTGACATCTCTTCTCCCTCTCTTACTGGCCATTAAATATTGTACATCCTAAAGACTCCTCCCATCCTGCCCTCTTCCCTGTCAGTAACACTTATAAATTCAGCCGTATACATAAAAAACAGACCTCATACACCAAACCTCTTTTCCATTGGCTGCCTGCTTGACATCTCTTCAATGTCTTCAAGTTCTTTTAAACTCAACTTCACTTGAACAGTGCCAGATGAAAACAACTTACAAGTATGAAGCTCCTAAAACCTGCGTCTGTGTCATTTGTGAGGACAAAAGAACCAAGACCAGCATGGTGTTTTAGAGTGAAAATGATGTTGTCATTTAGGCTTCTGGGCACATGTCAATGGCTCTATCTTTTTGATTTCATGTAGCCTGTCAGATGTACTACACTATTTGTAACAGTGTTGTCCCATTCTCTGGTCAACGGTTGTGCAGCAAATAATTTGATGCATGAGAAAAAGTTTGGGAAAGTCAAGAGTGTTTAATCACATGAAGGAATGATTGAGGGAGGCAATATTTAAGATGCTGGAGAAGAGGAGAGCATTTTCTTTAAGGCATAAGTAGCCATCACTCTCCCTATTCCTCTGGTCCTGTGGTCTAGGTATACACTTTGTTTCCTTGAAAATAAATTTTCTCTTAGGACTTTAATCTGTAGAAAATTTGTTGTTAACTGAAATAAGAACTGACTCATTTCCTAAGGTTTCATAATCTGAATCAAATGTGGTAGATAGAAGATTCTCTCTTGGGAAGAATACATCAGGATACACCAATTTGGATTTGGACTGGAAACTCTTTTTGTAATTATCAAAAGAACTGACTAACAATTATGCAGCCATGGAGCATGGGTGATCTAGAAGCTGGATACAGAAATGTCACTGCAAACCTGGAATAAAGATACCTTTTTCCACATTTAGAGAAACTTTGCTCCTGGATGACTACTGGGTAAATAACGAAAGTAAGACAGAAATGAGTAAGTTCTTTGAAACCGATGAGAACAAAGACACAACGTACCAGAATCTCTGGGACACAGCTAAAGCAGTGTTTAGAAGGAAATTTACAGCACTAAATGCCCACGGGAGAAAGCAGGAAAGATCTAAAATCGACACCCTAACATCACAATTAGAAGAACTAGAGAAGCAGGAGCAAACAAATTCAAACGCTAGCAGAAGACAAGAAATAATTAATTTCTTGTTATTTCTGTTAGAGCAGAACTGAAAGAGATAGAGACACAAAAAACCCTTCAACAAAATCAGTGAATCCAGGAGCTGGGTTTTTGAAAAGATTGACAAAATAGATAGACTGCTAGCCAGACTAATAAAGAAGAAAAGAGAGACGAATCAAATAGACACAACTTTTCTTGACTCTTGATTTTATTCCATTGATCTACATGCCCACCTGTTACAAGTACCACACTATCTTGACTATTGTTGCATTGTAATAAAGTTGTTTTAGTTATTGTGAGCCCCTTGCTATTCCATATAAATTTTAGAGTCAAAATATCAATTTCTACAAAGAAGACAGCTAGAATTCTAATAGGGATTGTATCAAGTTTGTAGATAAATTTGGAGAATATTGCTATCTTAACAATAATAAGCCTTCTCATACATGAACATGAGCTGTTTTTTCATTCATTTAGACATTTAAAAAAATTTTAACAATATTTGTAGTTTTCAGTGTACACATCTTGCATATTTTTCTTAAGTTTATTCCTAATTATTCTTTTTGATGTTATTGGAAATGAAATTACTTCCTTAATGTTTGGATTGTTCATTGCAAGTGTATAGAAATCCTGCTGATTCGTGTGCACTGATGTGTCCTGCAGCCTTGACAAACTCACTTATTAGTTCTAATTGTTTTTTAGTGGATCACTTAGGGTTTTCTATATACATTAATGTGCTGTAGAGATAGTTTTACATCGTTTTTCACAATCTAGATGCTTTTTAATTCTTTCTTTCCCAACTGCTCTGACTAGTACCTCACATAGAATGTTCAATAGAAAAGTCAATAGCAGACGTTTTTGTCTTGTTCGTGACCTTATGAGGAAAGCATCTGGACTTTCACTATTAAGTGTGAGGTCCCTTGTGGGTTTTTCACAGGTGACTTTCACAAGGTTAAGAAAGTTTCCTTCTCTTTCTAGTTTGCTTAGTGTTTTATCATGAAGGTGTGTTATGTTTCATCAATATGCTTTCTGCAGCTATTTAGACGATATCATGCTTTTGGTTTCTTATGCTGCTTACATGATTTTTCAGATGTTAAATTTCCATTGCATCTTTGAGATAGATCTCATGTGATTATAATGTATTATTCTGTTTCTATGTTGCTAGATATGGTTAGCTAGTATTGTGTTGAAGATTTCTGTCCTCTATATACATAAGAGATAATGGTAACCGGGTGCTGTGGCTCACGCCTGTAATCCTAGCACTTTGGGAGGCCAAGGCGGGTGGATCACTTGAGGCCAGGAGTTTGTGACCAGCCTGGCTAACATGACAAAACCCTGTTTCTACTAAAAATGTAAAAATTAGCCAGGAGTGGTGGCACATCCCTGTAATCCCAGCTACTTGGGTAGCTGAGGCAGGAGAATTGCTTGAACCCAGGAGGCAGAGGCTGCAGTGAGCCAAGATTGACCACTGCAGTCCAGCCTGGGTGACAGAGCAAGACTCTGTCTCAAAAAAAATACCAACAAAAACCAAAAATGAAAACAAACAAACAAACAAACTTTTCTTCATGGAGGCCTTGTTCTCTTTTTCTCTTGTTGATAGGTTAATTCCTTAATATTATAGTGATTATTTTATTGTTGTTATTGAATATAGTATTCTATTACAATTTTCATTTTTCATTATGGTTATTGAGAAACACTTCAGAATTTTATAGGTTATTTTGTTACCTAGCAGTCTCGCTGAATTTTTAAATTAGCCTAATATCTTGTCAACATGACCATATAATCTGCATATAGAGTAATTTTATTTCTTTTCTTTCAATTTCTATAATTGTATTCTCTCTTATTAAAGACATTCTTATTTTACCACTTACTTTAAATGAAATGATTCTTCAGGTTCTGCATTACATGTGATGTTTGCTGTAAGGTTTTCATAAATAGCATTTATCAGGTTAAGGAGATTCCCTTCTACTTCTACTTATCTTTAGATATTTTAAATTTGGGAATATGTATTGAAGTTATTAAATGTCATTTTGACCTCTGGGATGTGATTTTGTGTTTTTCTACTTTAACCTGTTAATTTCACAAGATAAAATGATTGATAGGAATATAATAATTTATTTGATTCTGCATTCCTGAGAAAAATCTACATGAAATTACATTTTGTTTCATATACTCATGAGTTGCATCAACTAATATATTATTTAAAATTTTTACATCTATGCTCAAAAGAAAAATGAGTATGTAATTTATATCTTTGCATTTTATTATTTCATCTAAGTGTGAAGCACAATTAATATAATTTAAAAAGCTAAGAATTTTCATTGTTTTTCCAGTATGGTAACAATTCATTTGTGAGTGTGACTTTGGTTTTTGAAGAATGGGAAAATCTGCTTGTAAGCCATTGAGACCTGGAAATTTTAGAGTGGTGGAGGATTGTTGATGATCACTCATGTTTTTATAGCTTTTATTAATTTAGTTTTTAAATCCATTCTCTATTCCTTTTTGTGACAATTCTGGTAGTCTCTTATTTGTAATTATTCCATATTTATTCCTGTTAAATGCATTTTTGTGTTGTGGTTTTTTTTTTTTTTTTTTCCAAAATGTTCTATAATTTTAAGATTGCGCCTATATTTGTGTTTAGTTTTCTCTCTCTCTCTCTCTTTCTGACTTCTGCTTTTTTGCTTTTTAGGAACTTTTCTCTCTGTTGTTATTGCTTTTTATGCTTACTTGTTTTTAAATGATCTGTGCTTTCAGAGGTTTATCTTATTAAATGTTGTGATCATTCGTATTGTTTTGTTGTTTTCCGATTTGTGGATTTGTGATGTATTTCTTGATCTCTTTTCTAATTTCTTTAAATTTATGTTTATGGTTTATTTACTTTGTTAATGCAAATACTCAAGCTCATTTATCCTCCCTCCCTCCCTCCCTCCCTCCCTCCCTCCCTCCCTCCCTCCCTCCCTCCCTCCCTCCCTCCCTCCCTCCCTCCCTCCCTTCCTTCCTTCCTTCCTTCCTTCCTTCCTTCCTTCCTTCCTTCCTTCCTTCCTTCCTTCCTTCCTTCCTTCCTTCTTGTGAGACAAGATCTCACTCTGTTGCCCAGATGGGAGTGAAGTGGTGAGATCATGGCTCACTGTAGCCTCAACCTCCTGGGCTCAAGCAATCCACATGGCTTAGACCATAGGCATGTGCTGCAACCCTGGCTAATTTTTTATTTTTTGTGGAGATAGGGTCTCTCTGTATTGCCCAGGCTGTTACCAAACTCCTGGGCTCAAGTAATCCTTCTGCCTCTGCCTACCAAAATGTTGGGATTTCAAGTGTTAGCTACTACAACCAGCATTTTTTTTTAAAGTATAAACACATTTAGAATCACTGTTTTTCCCACTAAATAAACATTCTGATATTTTGAAATTTAACTATCTTGCATGACGTACTTAATACTCTCAAGATTTCACCTTTAACCCACTGACTAGATAAAAGTATGATTTTAAATTTTCTAAACTTGAAAATGGTTTTTGTTATCTATTTGACACTGATTTTTAGGTTAATTGGATTGTTGTCAGAAAAAAAGTTTATACATTAAAATGTATCGAGATTTCCTGTATGAATTATTTCACTATTCTACATGCTTTTGAGAGACATATAGAGTCTTAATGAATAGTACAAGAATTGTAGAATGTATCCATTAGATTATACTTTATAAGCATGCTGCTCAAATCTATAAACTAGCATAATTTTGAGAATAGTGTGTTTTGGGATGTGTCAGTGAATATGTTTACGTGTGTGTAAAAATTCCAACTACATTTGTAGCTTATGTATTTTCCTTATTTTGTTGTTTGGTATATTACATAGTTTAAGGCCATATAATTGTGTAATGTAAGGTTATGAATATTGCATCTGCTTGGTATTGTTTTTTTCCTTAAGTCACTATGCACTATTTTTGTCATATTTTCAGTTTTATTTGAATACTATTTTGTCATAATAAAACGACTAACTTGTATTATTTTAACATTTGTTAGTTATATTTTTCCCATCTCTGTTTTCCATCTTGCCATAATATTTTCTTCATTTTGAAAAATACATATTAGCTCTATTTCATTAAAACTAATAAATGGGTCTTTTACTCGGTTAATCTATCTATATATGCATATCATAAAACCAGATAAAAGTGAACTTATTTCTGCCACTTTTTTCATAAATATGATATGATAAATATGATCAAATGATCATTAGTATGCTTTCTCTTTGTTTTATTTCTTTTTCCAACTATTGTTAGGTAGATTTATTTTCTTTTTCTACAACTGATTTGGAAGTTTTACATTCTAATTTTTATAGTTATGTCTAATTTATTAAGGCATGTATGTGTATACATTTTGCTCAGTTATTGAAGGTTATTAATAATATATACTCTCCTTGGGGAAAAGCAACAGTTTTATAATGCTTTGCCACTCTCTTATCATTACCTCCCCAAACCATCAATTTAAATGACAGTTTTGCCTGAAGTTTTAATCTCAAATTGTTTCAGATATTCATGGTGAGGTTATATTTTCCCTGTAGTAAAAAATATACCTTACATTTGTACTTTGTGGATTCTAAGGCACATTTAAAAATAGCACTTGTAACTTTTAAATAAGTATCCCTCAGAATATAAATGTGGGAAGAAAGCATGTTGTCATACCTTGAACTATTTTTTTTCTTGGTGGCACAAAATTGTGCATCACTCAATATCATGTGTTGTTCGATTAAAATGGTAATTTCTTTCCCATTTTTTGATTCTCCTTCTTCTTGTCTTCTCAGGGAATCATTTATTACATACTGTAACTCTTCTCCCAAAAGTTCTGTCAGAGAAAGTCTCTGTATTATGCATTTTCTGGGACCTCGCATGACTTTACAGGGCATGTCTCAATTCTCCTAAAAAGCTTGGCACTTTTGAACTCTCACTAAAAAAAAAAAAAAAAAAATTAGAGGGTGCCAAGCTTATTTTAAGAGAATTGAAATCTAATATCTTTTAAAAAGACAAATATTAACTTAAAAATATATTATTATTCATTTGTCACTAGTTCTTCTCTTTGGACAGTTTGACACTTTTGCTTTTACATTTTTCTTAGATTTTTTTTTTTTATACTTTTCATTCTTTATTTCCTCCTGCTGTTTTTGGAAAGCTATTCTTAATCCTACTTTTAAGCTCACTAATTTTCTTTTGAACTCGTCTATTCTTTAATTCAATCTATTATTATCAGTTTGAGCACTTTTTTGCAAGCATAAAATAAACAAATATTATCTTAAAGATGAGAACTTAATGGCTTGTGCAACCAAAATGCAACGATCTTCAGCTGTTAGATCAGCAGGGCTCAGATCTCATCTTTATGTGTGGATTTTATGCTCAGGCTGACTTCAGTCATGATAGAAAAATGGTTCTAGGCTTCACACCGTATCACCCAGAGCAAGTAAGAAGCATCTGTGTCCCACAAGTCCACGGAGGAATCTGACAGTCACTTTGATTTGACCACTTTAGATTACATGCCAATGCACAAATCAATCACTGTAGCAAGGGAGACAACACATATTCATTAGTTATCCAAGGCCATGTTCTTTGAAAGTCACACATAAGCCAATAGGAATCATGCGCCATTGGGTATGGGAGATACCATGTGTGCTAGAGAGGCAGATAATTGGTGTTCATGAATCCTTTCAAAAATGTTATCTTTCATGTCCAATATCTCCCAACTGATTTTTATCCATAACAACGTATTCTACTTGATGTTTGCAGGTGCCTTTGTGTCTTTCTGAAACACTAATAATGTTTGTTTTAAATCCCTCCTCCAATACTCACCTCTTCTGTTACAGAAAGCCTCTTTTTGCTTTTCTTTCTTAATGCTTGAGCCTAATCAATACTATATGATTGTTTTTGTCCCAAGCTCAGGTTTGTCCTCTTGAGACTGTTGGCTATCTAGACTTTTCCTCCTCTCTCGGTAAAAGTGGGGGTTGAAGAGCAAGGCAGATGTCTGAACTAAGTACTTTACTATGAGCTCAATCATTTCAATTTTTCATTGAAATTTTTCACCCCAGGGTGTCCTCTTCTTATGTCCCAAGGCACTACTCTTGTCTGACAACACCCATCTTTAGTATCAATTGCCAGGTCCAAGTGAGTGGTACAGCTAGACAATAGCTGTTCTATGTGTACCTATTCTTTTCGTAGCCTTGTTCTGTCATTGTCTTCCTGCATCTGGGTGATGCTACTGCTCTCACACTAGGAATATGTACAAGGTGGACCTTCAGGTAATATCACACCCATGTACTTATTTGTATGACTCACGATTCTGAGTGTTTACCTGGTCAGCAACAGCAACCAATGGGCTGACATACCATGTGAGAACACCCATGGGGATGTGGGGGTGTGGGGCATCAATCAGCTCTTGCCCAGGGTGCTGTGTCAGAAGGCAAAGGGTGTAGCTCCAAACTGCTACAGGTTTCCTACCCCAACTGGGCTCAGGCCCTGTTCAGGTCTGTTAGGCCCTAGCTCGGTTATTCCCCCAGCCACCATTTTTCTGTATAAGGAGACCCACTTATCTTCAGTTTTCCAAGGATTTCTGTTTTCTTCTAGCTTACATACATTTTGACACCTTATATTTTTATTTTCTAATGTCTCCAGGCTGGCTGTGAGGGACAGCGCAGGCAGATGTAGCAAAATTTGCCATCTTGATCCAAATTGTAAGCTGCCTTTTATCCTTTTCTGATAAACTTGGATCTCTTCTCTCATTTATACCTTCTCTTCTCACGGACATGATGGATGAGTTTGACTTCATATCACTCCACGGGAGGCGATACTTATAAAAAGACTCCTTTACTCAGAGAAAGGAAAAAACATAATGGTGTGAAATTTTAGGCACAAACGCAAGGCATACCTATTATTATGGGATAACTGTGACTTCTAAATCTCACATTTAGGTAGGAGAATACATACAACATTTGCTGGTAAGGCTATCCGGCCATAACATGTAATGACATCTAATGAAAAGAATTGCTTTTCTTTTTCTCGGTATTGGACATTTTAAAAGTAAACAAATAAAATTTGGAGGCTCTTCTTATGACCCCTGAATAACATCCAACAAGGACAATGATAAAGAGCTTTGATCATGAGAGTGAACTGAAATTTGCAGCCAGAAAATGTTAATATGCTTGTAATATAATACTAGAGAACGTTATACCAAACATAAAATGTGTTGCTATTTCCTATTCTCGTTGTTGATTTACTTTTAAAAATTTATTCTCCTTGTAGCTGATGTGTAAAGTCAGTTCCTTCAGTAAACTATTAAAATAAATGCGATGTAGAAACGAATTCAATGACTTTTTGTTTCAGCAAATGAAAGTCTATTTGATTTTCAAGTTTTACATTAGGTTGAAGATGCAACTTGCATTAGTTAATGGAGTAGTATGAAGATTTGCAGGATATTTTGGTGACAGCAATTTTGTCAAAGGTTTTGTGTGTTTTTTCCTTCTTTGTTCTGATCCACGTATGTATACACATTTAGAATATTATATCAGGAAGTGTAAAAATACGCCATATAAATTACTTTACTCTTTTTCATTTCTCATTTGCAGTTTAACCCCCTCTAATCCTTTCCATGAAGATTACTCAATCAAATCAGTTTACTTACTTCCTTTCTTTCAAGTATGCTTTGCGCTTTCCTTCGCCATTAATTTCTTTATGAGAGTTTTGAACAGGGAACACCTTTGTTCCTGTTTATGTACATCTTAGTCATGTCTCACTTGCCTCCATTTCCCTCCCTTCTCAGAAACTTTTCCACAGCTTTCTAACTCTAACTCATTATGACATCGCTCTTATTTCAGTTCTCAAAATTTCTTATGGCCATTCTAAAGCTCATCGCTGGTATCACATGCTCTCATACTTTATGGTGGGGAGCCTGTGGTCTGAGTGATTATGCTGGAGGGGCAAGTGTGGTAAGAGGAAGATAGACAAGAAAAGCTTGAAGGAGTACCCTTTGATTAAAAAATGAAAAGTCAAATCAGTCGTCAATCAAATGGAGAAGACTGAGGCATAAGGTATTGAGACAAAATCGGAGATGACAAAAATAAAGAAGAAAAGATAGAATAGTGTTGTGAGTAGGGAAAGATAGGGTAACTCAGATTAATTTAGAAATTGTGATCTAACATCAAATAAAATTTTTTTTTTTTTTTTTTTTTGAGACGGAGTCTCGCTCTGTCGCCCAGGCTGGAGTGCAGTGGCGCGATCTCGGCTCACTGCAAGCTCCGCCTCCCGGGTTCAAGCGATTCTCCTGCCTCAGCCTCCTGAGTAGCTGGGACTACAGGCGCCGCCACTGCACCCGGCTAATTTTTTGTATTTTTAGCAGAGACAGGGTTTCACCGTGTTAGCCAGGATGGTCTCGATCACCTGACCTTGTGATCCGCCCGCCTCGGCCTCCGAAAGTGCTGGGATTACAGGCATGAGCCACCGGGCCCGGCAACATCACATAAATTTTATTGTATAACATTTGTTACTTACACATGTAATTGTATGTTCAGAGGTTGCTTTCTCGGAGACTATAAACACCATGAGGGCCGAGATAATGTCTGTTGATTCAGGACTGTGATTCAGTGCCTTGTGGGGCTGGACTCATTAAAAAAGCATTAGAACCAGAAAAATTGTCTTTAGTTAAAAGCAAAACAAAACTATCTTACTTCAAATATTATGACCTTATTGCGAGAAGAAACTAGTATACCTAGTACCTCACTTGGTAGGTGCTTAATAAATACTGCTTCACTGTGATGAGGAGGAATTCAGCTCATCATGGAGGTCAAATGATTGCCTTATGCATTGAAACCGCATGGAAAAACCAACTTCAGACTAAATCCAAAGCCTCTTAGTAAATAGGAGTCAGCACGTCCACTGACTAAATGCCCTCTAATTTGTGTTGCCAACACCAATCTTCTGTTTGTTTGTATAAACACGATCCCATTTATGCCTACAGTGCCTTTATGTGTTTATATTTCCTGCTTGTTTTAATTTCAAAAAACTTTATTTTCAATTTTATTTCAATTTTCCAAAAACTTTAAGATTGTGAGTGGGTATAAAAACTTACCATCCAACAGAAGAGCAAACAAGACTCTAACGAATGACTTGAACATTGCTCTTTCCTGTCATTTACAGGAGCCAAGGCTTTTGGTTGTGAGGATGCCAGCACCTCAGTCCCTCTTGGGGAATATTACTCTCATCACTGTCATGACTGTGTGTTTGGGATGTGAGAAAAAAAAGCATGGTTATGTCTGGTATGTGAAGATGAAAAGCAAGGTCAAGCTAGTAGGAACTCTGAAACATAAATAGTAATAGTGCAAGATCTTTTGTATCACCACTTAAAGAAATAGAGTTACACCAGCTACACTGATGATAATAAATAATTATGAATAACAAATAATTGAAACCCTAAAATTTTATCATTAAATGTTGACAATAATTGTGGTACAAAAACTAAAATGGTTGATATAGAATAATTTCAGTTGTGAAAACTAAAATGTTTTTGGCTAAACATTTTTGAATTAAAATTTTCGAACAATGCAAATAGCTACACAATGACAATATTGTCCCACTGCAGTGTCCTAGAAATGACCCAATACTGATGTATCTTTCAGAATTTCTCATTCATCATTACAAAAATCATATGTACACATACACACACACCTTATGTACCTGTAGCTTGATATTATTTTAAATACCATTTTTCTTATGTTTATAATCTCTTTAATGCTATGTTGCTAGATATCTAGATTTATCTTGATTGTTTTAATTACAGAGAATGTGAAAAAAAAATTTGCATTTAGACTTTTGTGCCCATGTATCTTTAGCATAAATTTCTATAAATTGAATAACTAGTTTACTGGGAATATGTAATTGAAATGGTAGATATCATAACGTTTCCTTGGGAAAAGTTTTATATATTTCAGGACACATTACTTAACAACAGGGCATTGACACATAGATTTTTATGTACCTCTTCAAAGATATTTAAAAATTTTGGTCTTTCACAGTTTAATCTGTGAAAAATGGTGTGTTATTCATTAATTTCTGTTTATTTAGTTGTCAGTATAATTGTGCATGCTTTTACATGGGTATAAATCACTTTGTTATTTGGGGAGTGAATATCATTTTTATGAAAATACGTTGGAGTCTTGTACATTTTGATTTGTAAGAACTCTATATATTTTCAAGAAATGTATTTTTCATCACACAAAAAAAGAAAAATAGAGTTATGCCAGCTACACTGCTGAGACCTGCTTAGAGGCAGAGGAAACCTCAAAAAACTTTGTTAGGGAAAAAAGGTAAAATGTGGAAGAAAAACAAAGGCGTGTAGCTAAGTATGAAGAACTAAATTCACTTTCATAACTGTAAGGAGCCACACACCGTCAAAGTCCAAAGTAAAACACCAAAGAAGAATATCATAGAAAGCAAGAGTGTTTTTTTTCATTTATAATAGCTTCTTTTTTTTTTTTTTTTTTTTTTTTTTTTTTTTTTTTTTTTGAGACAGAGTCTCACCCTGTCTCCCAGGCCGGAGTGCAGTGGTGCGATCTCAGCTCACTGCAAGCTCCACCTCCCGGGTTCACGCCATTCTCTTGCCTCAGCCTCCGGAGTAGCTGGGACTACAGGCATCCGCCACCACACCTGGCTAATTTTTTGTATTTTTAGTAGAGACGGGGTTTCACTGTGTTAGCCAGGATGGTCTCCATCTCCTGACCTCGTGATTCACCTGCCTTGGCCTCCCAAAGTGCTGAGATTACAGGCGTGAGCCACTGCACCTGGCCTACAATAGTTAATATTTTATATTTTAGATTGATATAAAAATTCTGTTTTTTCTTCAAATTCTTCAGAAGTTATTCACTCCCACTTTTTCAAAACTTGAAACTTTCAAAAACATGATAAGACATCCAAAAGCAACGTAGAAGACGACAAACACAAATTTAAATTCTAGTTTATAAAAATGTATTATGCATCTCAAAATCACAAAAAGGGTGAGTTTCAAATGTTTCATGACAAAAAATAATTATCTGAGGTGATGGATACTTAATTGGCTTCAATTATTCCACACTATACTCATAAATCATAAACAACTTTTTAGCCCATAAATTTATATATATGGCTATAATCTGTCCACTTATAATTAAAAATAAAAACTAAAACAATTCAAATGATTTTCTTAAACTATAAGAGAGCTAAAGATATCAAACTATAACACAGATGGAAGAACTATGAAATAAAAGCACTGCTGATCAGGCAGAACTGCACATGAGTGGAGGTGGAAGGACCAACACTATTCTGTCTTCATTATATATTGTATTCACCAATGCAAATTGATCTCAAAAAGCCTATAGGGTCATGTGGCCAGAGCTCTCCTGTACTTATTTGGTTCAAATAAATAAGGAAAAAAAGACCTAAATAAAGACTCAGGTACACAATAACAGTAACAAAGGTTTAAGTATATTTGATGTTAACAGCAAAAACTAAGAAAATGAAAATGATTAGCTTTTGTTGGCAAAGAGAAAGGAGAGGGATAGGAGAATATCTATATTAATTTCTTTTTTCCTCTAACTATGGTATCAATAAATACAGTCTAAAGAAATAAACACTTATAAATTCTGTCACTTATTTATTGCTGCATACCAGGTAATATAGCTTAGCTGTGTCCCTACCCAAATCTTAACTGGAATTATAACTCCCTGAATTTCCAAATATTGTGGGAGGGAGCCAGGGGGAGGTAGTTATATCATGGTGGCCAGTCTTTCCTGTGCTATTCTCATGGTAGTGATTAAGTCTCACAAGATCTGATGGGTTTATTATCAGGGGTTTCTGTTTTTTCTTCTTCCCCATTTTTCTCTTGCTGCTGCCATGTAAGACATGCCTTTCACCTCCTGCCATGATTCTGAGGCCTCCCCAGTCATGTGGAACTGTAAGTCCAATTAAACCTCTTTTTGTTCCCAGTTTCAGGTATGCCTTTATCAGCAGCAAGAAAGCGAACTAATACAGTGAATTGTTACTAGTCGATTGGGGCGTTGCTGAAAAGATACCTGAAAATGTGAAAATGACTTTGGAACTGGGTAACAGGCAGAGGTTGGAACAGTTTGGAGGGTTCAGAAGAAGACAGGAAAATATGGGAAAATTTGGAACTTCCTAGAGAGTTGTTGAATGACTTTGCCCAAAATGCTAATAGTGATATGGGCAATAAGGTTCAGGCTGAGCTGGTCTCAGAGGGAGATGAGGAACTTCTTGGGAACTGATGTAAAGGTAACTCTTGTTATGTTTTAGCAAAGAGACTTGTGGCATTTTGTGCCTATTCTAGAGATTAGTGGAACTTTGAGCTTAAGAAAGATGATTTAGGATATCTGGTGGAAGAAATTTCTAAGCAGCAAAGCATTCAAGAGGTGACTTGGGTGCTATTAAGGATACTCAGTTTTATAAGGGAAGCAGAGCATAAAAGTTTGGAAAATTTACAGCCAGACTATGAGATACAAAAGAAAAACCCATTATCTGTGGAGAAATCCAACCAGCTGCAGAAATTTGCTTAGGTAGCAAGAAACCTAATGTTAATCCCCAAGACCATAGGGAAAATGTCTCCAGACTATGTCAGCTACCTTCGTGGCAGCCCCTCCCATCAGAGGCCCAGAGGCTCAGGAGGAAAAAATGCTGTCATGAGCTGGGCCCAGCATCCCCATGCTGTTTAGGATTTGGTGCCCTGTGTCCCAGCCACTCCAACCATGGCTAAATGGGGCCAAGGTAGAGCTCAGGAGGTGGCTTCAGAGGGTGGAAGGCCCAAGCCTAGGAAGCTTCCACATGTTGAGCTTGCGAGTTCATGTAAGTCAAGAATTGAAGTTTGGGAACCTCTTCCTAGATTTCAGAAGATGTATGGAAATGCATGGATGTTCAGGCAAGTTTGCTGCATGGGTGGGGTCCTCATGGAGAACATCTGCTAGTGCAGTGTAGAGGGGAAATGCGGGATTGGAGTCCCCACACAGAGTCCCTACTGGGGCACTGCCTAGTGGAGCTGTGAGAAGAGTGCCACTGTCCTCCAGAAACCAGAATAGTAGATCCACCAGCAGCTTGCACCGTGTGCCTGGAAAAGTCACAGACACTCAACACCAGGCAATGAAAGCAGCTGGGAGGGAGGCTGTACCCTGCAAAGCCACAGGGGTGGAGCTGCCCATGACCATGAGAACCCACTTCTTGTATCAGTGTGACCTCGATGTGAGACCTGGAGTCCAAGGATATCATTTTGGAGCTTTAACATTTGACTACCCCTCTGGATTTCAAACTTTCATGGGCCCTGTAATCCCTTATTTTGACCAATTTATCCCATTTGGAATGACTGTATTTTCCCAATACCTGTATCCCTGTTGTATCTAGGAAATAACTAGCTTGCTTTTGATTCTACAGGCTTATAGGTGGAAGAGACTTACCTTGTCTCAGATGACACTTTGGACTATGAAATTTTTGGTTAATGCTGAAATGAGTTAAGACTTTGGGGGACAGTTGGGAGGCCATAATTGGTTTTGGAATGTGAGGGCATGAGATTTGGAGGGGCTGGGGACAGAATGATATGGTTTGGCTGGTCCCTACCGGAATCTCAACTTGAATTATATGTCCCAGAATTCCCACATGTTATTGGAGGGACCCAGGGGAGGTTATTGAATCATGGAGGCTGGTCTTTCCCGTGTTATTCTCATGATAGTGAATAAGTCTCATGAGATCTGATGGTTTTATCAAGGGTTCCCATTTTTGTTTCATCCTCGTTTTTCTTTTGCCACCACCAAGTAAGAAGTGCGTTTCACCTGCTGCCATGATGCTGAGGCCTCCCCAGCCATGTGGAACTGTAAGTCCAATTAAACCTTTTTTTGTTCCCAGTTTTAGATATGTCTTTATCAGCAGCATGAACGTGAACTGATACACCAATCTATCCCAAAATTTAAAACAACAATTGCTCTTTCGTTTCTCATATATTTGAGCATCAGCCATTTGAGAGGGGATTGGCTGGGCAGTTCATCTGTTGGTTTTTATTGAGATCTCTTATGTCTCTGCAGTTAGTGATTCCATATGGTCTCTACCTTCATTAAGGTACCCTGGGGTTCCTAACATGGCATGTACACAACAGAAGAGGACACACACTGCTGTAGAAGTGCTTTTAAAGCCTCTGATTGCTTCACTTTTGCTGATGTCCCGAGACCTAGTAAATCACATGACCAGATCCAGAACCATTGTGGGAAGGGACAACACAGGAGGGTGAATTCAAGGAGGGATACTTGATAGTCTACCACAATAATATTATTCAAAGTTACACTTATAAAAATAACCACTACAACAAAAGTATAAGCCTTTTTTTTTTTTTTTTTTGAGATAGAGTCTGTCACCCAGGCTGGAGTGCAGTAGTACAATCTCAGCTCACTGCAATCTCTGCCTCCCAGGTTCAAGTGATTCTCCTGCCTCAGCCACTGGAGTAGCAAGGACTACAGGTGCTTGCCACCATACTCAGCTAATTTTTGTATTTTTAGTAGAGATGGAGTTTTACCATATTGGCCAGGCTGGTCTCGAACTCTTGACCTAGTGTTCCACCTGCCTCATCCTCCCAAAGTGCTGGGATTATAAGCGTGAGCCACCGTGCCCAGCCAGCCTTCTTAATTATTAGAGAAAACTACACCTCTCAAAAAGTAGATCATGTATTAAATATATTCAAAACCTATAAAAAGAGAAAGTGTAACGTAAAACATAATGGTAGAACAAAATTGTATTTGTCATAGCTATATATTTAGGTGGACTAAATTTTCTTATTAAGAAATAAAAAAGTTTAAACTGCATCACAAGCAAACCCAATTTAGTATTGTGAAGAAGAAATCACCAAAATGACTGAGAAAGATTAAGAATACAAAGAGGGGTAAAAACATGCCCGTGAAATTTAAAAATGAAAATTGAAATTAATTTTATTAATTTTAAAAGATTTAAAAGTAAATTTTAATCTTAAATTTCAGGAAAGGTAGAATTAAGCAAGAAAACAACAACAAAAATTTTGTTATATTATGGGACACAGTTAATAATAAAGATATTACAGTGTTAATTATTTATGCACCAATAGCATAGCCTAATCAATTTTTAAAGTAAAAGTTATAAGTGAAACCCTCAAAACATCAAGGAAAATCATTGTAAAAGTAGAACCTTTTAATTCTTCTTGCTCAATCTATAACAGAGCAAGTGGACAAAAAATAAATAAGATTATAGAAAATCTAATGAAAGTAGATCTTAGTGATATAGATTAAAATCTGTAATTTACAGATAGCATATTTTATTTTCAAATAATAACAGTTAATTCACACAAAATGACCTTTACACTAAGCTTAAAACTTATAAAATATAAATCTATTACAGAAAATATATTACCATACAGTTAAAACCATAAATTAAAAACAAACTAGAGAGAAAAATCCACTTGGAATTGGAAATAATTTAAAAGCAATTAAATTTTACTGTTAATGTTATTTTTTGAATAGGTGGTAAATCGACGTAGTTTAAAATTTAAGATTTACAAAGAGTATTCAACGAAAACTCTCTAGCTCTGTCTTTAGTTTCCTGGTTCCACTTCTCTCAGGCTACCAAAATAGTCACTTTCACATTTAAAAGAGACACTCTCTCTCTTTTTTTCTTCAGATATATATATGTATCTCATATATGTTTTTACATTGTTTTATTAAAATCATAGCATGTTAATCAGACAAAGAAAAAAAAATTACATGATCCATTCACAGAGGCTAAAAAGATGATTGACCAAACTAAAAATTACTTTCCAAAAAATAAATCTTCAGGCCCAGATAACTTCACTGGAAAATTCTACCAAATTCTTTAAAAGGAACTGATGCCTATTCTACACAAATTCTCTCTCAGAAAATAAAAGCTTCATTTTATAAACCTAGGATTGACACGATAGCAAAACCAAAGACAGAATAACAACAATGAAACAATGACAAACCAATATCCCTTATTAATATAGATGCAGAAATTCTTAACGAAATATTAGCCTATAGAATCTCACAATATATAAAACAGATTATACAACACAATCTAATAGGATCTCTTCTATAGAATCTCACAATCTATAAAACAGATTATACAACACAATCTAATAGGATCTCTTTTAGTGAAGCAAGTCTCATTTTTAATCCATGTAGTCTTCCATATTAACAGGATAAAAATGAAAAATCATATAATTACCTAAGTGTAAACATGTGGGAGTTCAGTCAGGCTGGTGGGAAAACTTTTAAAGATAGTTATAAGAAATAGATGCAAACCTTCTTAGAAGGCCAGTGGGGGTTGCATAAGCTCCAGTAATAGATCTGGCTGAAGGCAGCCTAATCCTTAACTTGAGTAAATAACTTATAGAGTCAGTACAAAGGAATGTAAGGGAGTTTATCTAAATATCTTGTTTACTCATGTGGTCCTAAAACTAACCTTTGATCATTCCCGGGCAGGATGGCTCCCTTGGGGGGAAGGTGACCAGGTTAATTACCCTCTAATAGTGTTGACTCAAAGCCTTTGTCATTTAATATGTGTTGAATAAATGCCAGCAGACCAGTGAGTCAGGGCAGGGGCTTCTACAACTCTTGTGGTCAGCTGTCTGACCCCCTGGCCCGCTCTTTCACTGAATTTTGGTGTCTGAGTGTATAATTCACCCATCGTGCAGCTGGGGTTTGCAGAACGGACCCTGACATATACAGACAAAAACATTTGACAGAAATTAGTACCCACTGATAATAAAAAGTCAGAATAATAGAAATGAGGGACATGTCCTCAATTTGGTAGAGAGTATTTACATTTAGAAGAATAAACAAATCCTAAAGCTCACACTCTATTTAATGCTGAGAGACTAAATGCTTTTCCCCTAAGGTCAGAAACCAGTCAAGGGTATTCACTCTCACCATCTTTATTCATTATAGTGATAGAAGTTCCCCACGGTGCAATAAAGCGAGGAAAGAGAATTTGCAGCCAAGAAAGAGACCCACTCCAATACGCCCAACCTTCTTCTGACAAAGGTGTAAAAATTATTTAGCAGAGGACAGTAGCCTTTTCCACAAATGGTGGTGGAACAACTGGACATCCACAGCAAAAATGCAAACCTCAGCCTAAGTCACTTGTTTCACAAAAGTTAACTCAGCATGAATCACCGTCTTAAAGGTAAAACATAAAACTATAAAAATTTTAGAAAAAATAAGAAAAATATTTAGGATCTAGGGTTAGGCAGGGAGTTCTTTGACTTGACACTAAAATTGTAATCCACAAAAAGAAAAATTGGACTTCATCAAAATTAAAAATTTGGTCTGTGAAGGACTGTTAAGAGGGTAGCAAGACAAGTTGCATACTTGGAAAGAGTATGTGCAGAGCTCATACTCTAGGATGGACTATGCTGATAATGTATAAAGAACTTCCAAATCCAGTAAAAACACAAATAACCTTGTTAGAAATGGACAAAATACATGAGTTGGTATTTCACCAAAAGAGGTATACAGATGGCAAATAAGCACATAAAAAGATGTTCAACACTATTAGCCATTAGAGAAATGCAAATTAAAACCACAATAAGGTATCACTATACACTTGGCTAAAAGGCTAAAAAACATTAAAAAGTACTAATACCAAATGTGGATGAGGATTCAGAGAAATTTATGAATGAAATTTCAAGAGTGAAACATTATGGGCACTTTGCATTTTGCTTGATATTCTCAAAAATATTTTATCAGTTATATTATCACCAATAGTAGAGGAGAGCCCCACTTTCCCAAAATCTTGAAAACTGGATTCCACCATATTTTGTCCTTCGTCTTTTAGTAAAGAATTATTTGGGGCTGGGCACAAATAATTTGGATCAGCTGAGGTGGGCTGATCACCTGAGGTCAGGAGTTCAAGACCAGCCTGGCCAACATGAAGAAACTCCGTCTCTACTAAAAAAAAAAAAAAAAAAAAAAAAAATTACAAAAATTAGCCAGGTGTGGTGACCGGCACCTGTAATCCAAGCTGCTTGGCAGACTGAGGCAGGAGAATTGCTTGAATCTGGGAGGCAGAGGTTGCAGTGAGCCAAGATCACACCATTGCACTCCAGCCTGGGTGACAAGTGCAAGACTCCATCTCAAAAAAAAAAAAAATTGGTTATTTTTATAATCAGCTTTTTAAATTATGAACATTGGTGAAAACTCTTTTTGTATATAGGTGTCACAGTATCCTTAGGGTGTCACTTTGCCAGCTGGAAACCTCTGTGGCCAGCGGTGCCTATGTCTGAGTTTCGCTCATGCCCAATGGGCTAGTTCTGCCCACTCGGCCTGGCAGGCTGCAACCTGGCTCATGGTATGTGCCTGGATTCCATAACTGCCAAGGGTAAGCCAGGCATAGTGCAGCATGGGGTGTGTAAGCAAGTGAGTATGGGGTCCGGCCACTGCACACAGCCAGGTGTGCTTGCTGTGATGGGGTGGGCAGCTCCAGGCATCAGCACAGGTACTGGCTCTGTGCAAGGCTGAAGTTGAACCAGGAGTGTCACAAGGGGCTTCCACTGAGGACGCCAAGGAAGTTTGTGGTGGCCCAAAGGTTGGAGACACAAGGAACCACAGAGCCCCAAAGAGGATGTTATAGCATGTCACAGCCCTGAGGTCTGAGCTCCCAGAAGGGTCGCAGCTCTTCTCACTGCCCATAGCGTGATGAGCAGACGAGCATGTTTTGGGTGGGTCTGGGGGCGTGTTTCAGTCTGTTTTTATTACAGCTCTTTTAGTCTCATTGCCTTGTTCCAGCAATGCTTCCCATCAAGTGCAGCGGCTGCCTGGAGCCAGCAGAAGGCAGGAGGGCTGTAGTGTTACAGCTCTGCCTTGGGGAATGCCAGGGCCTGGGCCCCCAGAAGGGTCATCACTCTTCACTCCTGCGGTCCAGGAGTGTGTCACCACCTCTGAAATGAACGTGTTACAGCTCATTCAACTCCCGACATTTGGCAGTTCCTGAGTTCTTGTCCCAGGTCCAGGAAGAATGAGCTTACACAGACAACTGGAGGGTGAGTAAGGCAGAGAGGAGCTTTACTGAGTGACAGAACAGCTCTCAGAAGACCTGAACTTGGTAGCAGGTCATCCTGAAGTGTCTGAGTCTGACTGAGTCTGAGTTTTTATGGGCTCAGAAGGGAGGAAGTGCACGCGGATTGGTCCATGGTCAGCCATGTGTGGGCTTGGAGAAAGCACCACAAGTTCTCACTCTGGGTTGCAGACTCCACTTGGAACTGGCAGCCTGGCTCTGAGGCTTCAGGCTGTCCTTGGCTTGAAGGTGGGACTTCACCAGGGACCCACCCCCTTCACACCTAGGAACCTATCTGCCTCCTACCATCATCAACATGCTGTCTGCCTCCCACCATCATCAACATGTCCACGGCACCCAGGCTGTCTGTGCTGAGGGACACTTGAAGACCCACACAGAGCTTCTCTCAGCTCCCTGGCCTCCTTCCCATGCTTGTCAGTGCCCAAAGTCCAGATGGGTCTGAGGAAGCAGAGAGCTGGTGTGTTAGTGCCACCCTGATTATACACACACACCTGACTGGTTTGCAACAGCACCTGGGCTTGGCCACAACATTGCTCTTCACTGGAGCAGGTGCCAGGAGTGGGGAGAGGCCAGGGAGTGGGAGCGGGTACTGCTGAGCCTATGGGGGTAGTGAGCTTCCTGTGCCCCTGAGATCAGGGATGCCCAAGTCTGAAGCCACAGCTGGTCAGCTGCAGCTGCACCTGGGAGTTCAGGGCTCCTGCTCTGCCAACTTGGTAGGGCACAGGGCTCCTGCCTGCTCCTGGTCTCTGCCAGCTCTGCAGAGTGTGCAACCCTGGTTGTGCCTCCCATGGCACAGCTGGCATACTTGCAGCAGCCACTCCAGATGAGCCACCACCACCATCATTAGTATTCTTTTTTGTTTTAAATACTTCATCATTTGGCTCAACTTTTAAATTCTGTTATTTGTGTTCTTATTTAAGTGAAAAGAGATAATTATCTTTGATACATTGCAAATCACTCTTCCTATTAAGAAAATAACCTTTACATCTCTGGTATCCTTTGGCTGGACAACTGTGGTGTATTATTCACTATCACTATTCAATTATTTGTTTTGAATTTCTAAAATTTGCCTGAATTTAGGTTTTGCCTGTGTGCTTGTGGAATAGAATTTCTGGAGCATCTACTTGGAAATGTGTGTGTATGTGTGTGTGTGTGTGTGTGTGTATGTGTTCAGTGTTGGTCGTTTCATTGTTTATTTCACAGGATCCTAGAGATTTTTTGTATCAGGGAATGCACATGCGAATTTAGTTACTCTTTGATATCCTGATTTATTTTTCCTTGAGTAGATACTCAGTAGTGTGATTTCAGGATCAAATGGTAGTTCTATTTTTAGTTTTTTGAGAGACTCATACTGTTTTCCATAGAAACTGAACTAATTTCCACCCTTATCAACAATACATGAGTTCCTTTTTAATAAAAGTCATTCTAACCAGGGTGAGATGATATCTCACTGTGGTTTTGATTTGCATCTCCCTGATGATTAGTGATGTTGAGGATTTTTTCATATTCCTGTTGGCCATTTGTATGTCTTCTTTTGATAAATGTTTATGCATGCTCTATGCCCATTTTCAAATGGATATTTTTTTCCTGTTGTGATGTTTGAATTGTATGTTCTGGATATTAGTCCCTTGTGAGATGAGTAATTTGCAAATATTTTCTCCTATTTAAAAGATTGTTTGTTTACTCTGTCGATTGTTTCTTTTGCTGTGCAGAAGCTTTTTAGTTTAATATAGTCCAGCTTGTCTATGTTTGCTTTTGCTGCCTGTGCTTCTAAAGTGTTAGTGATAAAATATTTGCCTAGACCAATTGTCCTGAAGAGTTTTCCCTATGTTTTTATCTAGTTTTTTTTATAGTTTTGTGTTTTACGTTTAAGTCTTTTATCCATCTTGAGTTAAATTTTGTATATGATGAAATAGGAGTCCAGTTTTATTCTTCTGCATATGGTTATTCAGTTTTCTCAGAACCATTTATTGAAGAGGGTGTCTCTCCCCAATGTATGTTCTTGGTGGGTTTGTCAAAGATCAGTTGGCTGTAGGTCTGAGGCTTTATTTCTGGCTTCTCTATTCTGTTCCATTGGTCCATCTGTCTACTTTTATACCAATTTCTTGTTTTTTTGGTTAATATAACTTCATAATATATTTTAAAATCAGGTAGTGTGATGCCTCCAGCATTGTTCTTCTTGCTCTGAATAGCCTTGCCTGTTCAGACTCTTTTTTTTTGGTTCCATGTGAATTGCAGGATGATTTTTCCTATTTCTGTCAAAAATGACATTTGTGTTTTCATAAGGATTGCACTGAATCCTTAGGTTGCCTTAGGCAGTGTGGTCATTTTAATGGTATTAATTCTTCTGATTCGTGAGCATGATGTCCTTCCATTGTTGTGTATCCTTTTCAATTTCTTTCATCAATGTTGTGTAGTTTCTGCTGTATAGATCTTTTACCTCTTTCATTAAATTTATGTCTGAGTGTTTTATTTTTTTCTTCAACTTTTATTTTAAGTTTTGGGGTACATGTGCAGGATGTGCAGTTTGTTATAGAGGTAAATGTGTGCCATGGTAGTTTGCTGCACAGATTAACCCATCACTTAGGTATTAAGCCCATCATCCATAGCTATTCTTTCTGATGTTCTTCCTCTCTTTGCCTCCCCCTGTTGACAGGTCCAGTGTGTATTGTTTCCCCTACATGTGTCCATGTGTTCTTATAATCCAGGTCCCACTTATAAGTGAGAACATGTAGTGTTTAGTTTGCTGTTTCTGCATTAGTTTGCTGAGGATAATGGCGTTCAGCTCCATCCATGTTGCTGCAAAGAACATGATCTCATTCATTTTTATGGCTGTGTAGAATTCCATAATACTATCAGAAGATATTAATTTTTCTGATCCATGAGTATGGGATGTCTTTCCATGTGTGTATTTCCTTTTCAGTTTTTTTCCTCAGTGTTTTGTAGTTTCCCCTGTACAGATCTTTTGCTTCCTTCATTAAATTTGTTTCTAAGTATTTTAATTTTAATTTTTGATTTTTGCTAAATGGGATTGCCTTTATTGTTTCCTTGTATTGCTATTAGACTTTCGGTGTATAGAACCATTGTTGATTTTTTTTTGTATGTTGATTTTATAACTAGCAACTTTATCAAATTTGTTTATCAGTTCAAAGAGTTTACTGATGGAGACTTGTCTTTTCTAGATATAGGATCATGTCTTCTGTAAAGCAGATAAATGGACTTCCTCTTTTCCAATTTGAATGCCTTTTATTTTTTTTTTTTTCCTGCCTGATTTTTCTGGCTAGGACTTCCAGTACTATATTGAAAAAGAGTGGTGAAAGTGAGCATCCTTGTCTCCTCTTGATTCTTAGAGGAAGGGCTTTTAATATTTCACCATTCAGTATAATGGTAGTCGTGTGTTTGTCATATATGGCCTTTATCATTTTAAAATGTTATCCTTCAATGCCTAGTTTGTTGGGATTTTTATTATGAGGAGCTGTTAAATTTTGTCAAATACTCTTTCTGTGCCTACTGAGATGCTCATATGCTTTTTGTCCTTTATTCTGTTGATATAATGTGCCACATTTGTTGATTTATGTGTGTTGAACAATCCATGCATCCCTAAGACAAATTCTATTTGATCATGGTGTATTATTTTTTGAAGTGCTGTTGGATTCAGTTTGCTGGTATTTTGTTGAAAATTTTTGCATCTGTTTATTAGGGATATTGGCCTATAGTTTTCTTTTCCTGTTGTGTGTTATTTACTTATCGGGTTTTGGCATCAAGCTAAAGCTGGCCTTTTAGAGAGAATTTCCTCCAGAATGCTGGTAGAATTAGGGAGAATTCCTCTTCTTCAATTTTTTTGTCACAGTATGAGGGAAACTGGTATTATTTCTCTATGTATTAGGTAGAATTCAGCGGTGAATCCATCTGGTACTGGCCTTTTTTATTGGGAGAATGTTTGTTACTGATTTAATGTTATATCCACTTGCTGGTTCCATCCCTTTATTTTCTGTTTACATAATCTGTCTTAATGTTGAGAGTGGTAGGTTATATGCTTCCAGGAATGTATCCATTTCACCTACCCTTTCTAGTTTGTTAACATAATAGTCTCTATCATCTTTTGTATTTCTATGGCGTCAGTTGTAATGCCACATTTTTCATGTCTAATGTTGTTTATTAGCATCTCCTCTCATCTTAGTTAAAATATAACCAAGTTATAGTTTATCAATTTGTTTATGTTTTTGAGAAAGCAACATTTTGTTTTGATGATTCTTTCTATGTTTTTTTTGGGTAACTATTTTGCTTAATTCTGATCTGATCTTCATTATTCCTCCTCTTCAGCTAGTTTTGGGCTATGCTTTTCTAGTTTCTTGAGGTGTATCTTTAGATTGTATATTTGAAATCATTTTGTTTATTTGATGTAGGCATTTATTGCTAGAAACTTTCCTCTTAGAATTAATTTTGCTGTGTTTCAAAGATTTTTGTATTTTTATTTGTTCATAAAATGTTTTGATTTCCATCTTAATTTCTACATTGGTCCAATGGTCTTTTAGAAGCATGTTTCATTTTCATACATTTGTATAGTTTACTTAACTTTTAAGTTCAGGGGTACATGTGCAGGACGTGCAGCTTTGTTACCTAGGTAAATGTGTGTCATGGGGGTTTGTTGTACAGATTAATTCATCGCCTAGGTATTAAGCCTAATATTTATTGGTTATTTTTCCTAATTATATGCTTCCTCCACCCTCCAGCCTCTGATAGGGCCCAGGGTCTTTCGTTTTCCTCTATGTGTCCATATGTTCTCATCATCTAGCTTCTACTTATAAGTGAGAACATGCTTTATTTGATTTTGTGTTCCTGTGCTAGTTTGCTAAGAATAATGGCCTCCAGCTCCATCCATGACCCTGCAAAGGACGTGATCTTGTTCCTTTTTTATGGCTACATAGTATTCCAGGGTATATATTTACCACATTTTCTTTATCCAGTTGTCATTAAAGGGCATGTGGGTTGATTTCATGTCTTTGCTATTGTGAATAATGCTGTAATGAATACATGCATGCATATTTCTTTATAATAGAGTGATTTGGGGGTATACACCCAGTAATAGGATTGCTGGGTCAGATGGCATTTCTGTCTTTAGGTCTTTGAGGAATCACCACATTGTCTTCCAAAATGGTTGAACTAATTTGCACTCCCACCAATGGTGTATAAGTGTTCCCTTTTCTCAACAATCTCACCACCATTTGTTATTTTTTGACTTTTTAATAATACTAACCATTCTGACTGCTGTGAGACGGTATCTTATTGTAATTTTTATTTCTCTAATGATCAGTGATGTTGAGCTTTTTATCATATGCTTGTTGGCCACATGTATGTCTTCTTTTGGGAAGTGTCCATTCATGTCCTTTGCCCACTTTTAATGAGGTTGTTGTTTTTTTTCTTGTAGATTTGATTAAGTTTCTTATAGATGTTGGATATTAGATATTTGTCAGATGTATAGATTGCAAAATTTTTTTCTAATATTTTACATTGCTGTTTACTCTGTTGATAGTTTCTTTGGCTGTGCACAAGCTACTTAGTTTATTTAGATTCCATTTGACAATTTTTGCTTTTGTTGTAATTATTTTTGGCATTTTTCTCATGAAATTTTTGCCCATGCCTGTGTCCTGAATGGTATTGCCTAATTTGTCTTCCAGGGTTTGTATAGTTTTGTGTTTTACATTTAAGTCTTTAATTCACCTTGAGTTAATTTTTGTATATGGTATAAGGAAGGGATCCAGTTTCAATCTTTTGCATTTGGCTAGCCAGTTATCCTAGCACCATTTATTGAATAGAGTCCTCTCCCCATTGTTTGTTTTTCTCAGCTTTGTCAAAGATCAGTTAGTTATAGATGTGCAGTCTTATTTCTGGGTTCTCTATTCTGTTCCATTGGTCTATGTGTCTGTTTTTGTACCAATACCATGCTGTTTTGGTTACTGTAGCTGTACAGTATATTTGAAATTGGGTAGCATTATGCCTCCAGCTTTGTTCCTTTTGCTTTGTATTGCTTTGGCTATTCAGGCTCATTTTTCATTCCATATAAATTTTAAAATAGTTTTTTCTAGTTTTGTTAAGAATGTCAGCGGTAGTTTAATGCAAATAACATTGAACCTATACATGATTTTGGGCAGTATGGCCATATTCACAATATTGATTCTTCCTATTTATGAGCATGAAATGCTTTTCTATTTGTTTATGTCATCACTAATATCTTTGAATAGTGGTTTGTAGTTCTCCTTGTAGAAATCTTTCACTTCTCTTGTAAGCTGTATTTTTAGGTATTTTTTTCCTTTTTGTGAAAATTGTGAATGGAAGTTCAATCGTAATTTTGATCTCTGCTTGTCTCTTGTTCGTGTGTAGGAATGCTAGTGATTTTTACACATTGAATTTTTATCCTGAGGCTTTGCTGAAGCTGTTTATTAGCGTAAGAGGCTTCTGATCTGAGATGATGGGGTTTTCTAGATATAGGATTATGTTGCCTGCAAACGGAGATAATTTGACTTCCTATCTTCCTATTCAAATATTCTTTATTTCTTTCTCTTGCCTGGTTGCTCTGGCCAAAACTTCCAATACTACATTTAATAGAAGTGGTAAGAGAGGGCATCCTTGTCTTGTGCTGATTTTCAAGGGGAATGTTTCCAGCTTTTGCACATTCAGTATGTTGTTGGCTGTGGGTTTGTCATAGATGGCTCTTACTATTTTGAGGTATGTTCCTTTAATATTTAGTTTATTGAGTGTTTTTAACCTGAAGGCATGTTAAATTTTATTGAGATAATCATGTGTTTTTTTACCTTCAGTTCTGTTTATGTGATGAATCACATTTATTGATTTGCATATGTTGAACCAACTTTGCATCCCGGGAATAAAACCTATTTGATCTTGGTGGATTATTTTATTGCTGTGCTGCTGGATTCACTTTGCCAGTATTTTGTTGAGTATTTTTTCATCAATCCTCATCAAGGATATTGGCCTGAAGATGTCTTTTTCTGTTGTGTTTCTGCCAAGTTTTGGTATCAGAATGACGATGGCCTCATAGAATGAGTTACGGTGGCAGTCCCTTCCTTTCGATTTTTTGGAATAGTTTTAGTAGGAATGGTACCAGCTCTTCTTTGTATATCTGATAGAATTCAGCTGTGAATCCATCTGATCCTGGGCTTATTTTGATTAGTATGCTAATTATTACTGCCTCACTTTCACAGCACATTAGTGGTCTGTTCAGGGACTCAATTTCTTCCTGGTTCAGTCTTGGGAAGGTATATGTGTCCAGAAATGTATTCATTTCTCTAGATTTTCTAGTTTATGTACATAGAGGTTTTTATAATATTCTTTGATAGTTGTTTGTATTTCTGTGGGGTCAGTGGTAATATTCCCCTCATCATTTCTGATTATTTTTATTTGAATTTTCTCTCTTTTCTTTATCAGTCTAGTTAGTGGTCTATTTTATTAACTTTTTTCAAAATACCATCTCCTGGATATTGATCTTTTGAATGGTTTTCCACATTTCTATCTCCTTCAGTGCAGCTCTAGTGTTGTTTATTTTTTGTTTACTGCTAGCTTTGGGATTTGTTTGCTCTTGGTTCTCTAGTGGTTTTAGTTGTGATAATATGTTTTTAACTTGAGATCTTTCTGGCTTTTTGATGTGGGCATTTAGTGCTATAAATTTCTCTCTTAGCTGTGTCCCAGAGATTCTGGTACATTGTGTCTTTGTTCTCATTAGTTTCAAGGAACTTCTTGTTTTTTGCCTTGATTTCATTATTTACTCAAAGTCATTCCAGGGAAAGTTATTTGATTTCCATGTAATTGTATAGTTTTGAGTGAGTATCTTGGTCTTGAGTTCTAATTTGATTGCAATATTGTCCAAAAGACTGTTTGTTACAATTTCATTTGCTAAGGAGTGTTTTACTTCCAATTATGTGATCAGTTTCAAAGTAAGTGCCAGCAGCAATGAGAAGAATTTATATTCTGTTGCTTTTAATGGTGAGGGGGTGGTGGGCGAGTTCTGTAGACATCTATCAGGTTCATTTGATACAGAGCTGAGTTTGGGTCCTAAACATCTTTGTTAATTTTCTGTCTGGATGATCTGTTTAATATTTTTCAGTGGGATGTTAAAGTCTCCTGCTATTATTATGTGGGAGCCTACATATCTTTGAAGGTTTCTAAGAACGTATTTTATGAATATGAGTACTTCTATGTTGGGTGCATATTTATTTAAAATAGGCAGCTTTTCTTTTTGAATTGACCCCTTTACCATTATGTAATGTTCCTTTCTGTCTTTTTTGATCTTTGTGGTTTAAAGTGTGTTTTGTCAAAAACTAGGATTGCAACTCCTGCTTTTTTCTGTTTTCCATTTGTTTGGCAAATTTTCTTCCATTCATTTATTTTAAGCCTATGAGTATGTGCATGTGAGATGAGTCTCTTGAAGACAGCATACCAATGAGCCTTGGTTCTTCATCCAGCTTACCACGCTGTCTTTTAATTGGGACATTCAGCCTATTTACTTTTAGTATTATTATGTGTAGATTTGGTCCTGTAATCATGATGCTAGCTGGTTATTTTGCAGACTAGTTTATGTGGTTGCTTTACAGTGTCACTGGTCTGTGTACTTCAGTGTGTTTTTGTAGTGGCAGGTAGTGTTTTTTCCTTCCCATATTTAGTGCTTCCTTCAGGAGTTCTGGTAGACAGGACTAATGGTACTGGATTCCTTCAGCATTTGCTTGTCTAAAAAGGATACTATTTCTCCTTCACTTATGAAGCTTAGTTTTGCCAGATATAAAATTCTAGGTAGGAATTTCTTCTCTTTAATAATGATAAATATTAACTGTCAATCCATTCTGGTTTACAGAGCTCCAGTCAGAGGCCCACTGTTAGTCTGATGGAGTTCCCTTTGTATATGATGTGACCTTTCTCTCTGGTAACTCTTAACATTTTTTTCTTTCATTTTGACATTGGAGACTCTAGTAATTATATGTCTTGAGGATGATCTTCTCATGGGGTGTCTTACTGGGGTTCTCTGCATTTTGCGAATTTGAATGTTGGTACATCTAGCAAAATTTAGGAAGTTCTCAAGGATGTTATCCTGAAATATGTTTTCCAAATTGCAACCATTCTCCCCTGCTCTTTTTGATACATCAATCAGTCACAGAGTTGGTGTATTAGCTTGTTCTCACACTGTTAATAAAAACATACCTAAGACTGAGTAGTTTATAAAGATAAAGAGGTTTAATGGACTCACAGTTCCACATGGCTGGGGATGCCTCACAGTCATGGCAGAAGGTGAAGGAGGAGCAAATTCATGTCTTATGTGGCAGCAGGCAAGGGAGTGTGTACAAGGAAATGGCCCTTTAAAAAACCATCGGATCTCGTAAGACTTATTCACCATCATGAAAACAGCATAGAAAAAAGCACCCCCATGGTTCAATTACCTCCCACCAGGTCCCTCTAGTGACACATGGGAATTATGGAAACTACCATTCAAGATGAGATGTGGGCGAAGTCACAGCCAAACCATATAATTCTGCCCTTGACACATACCAAATCTCATGTTTTTCACATTTCAAAACACAATCATGCCCTTCCAATGGTCCCACAAATCTTAACTCATCCCAACATTAACTCCAAAGTCCAAGCCCAGAGTTTCATCTGGGACATGCAAGTCCCTTCTGCCCATGAGCCTTTAAAATCAAAAGCAAGTTAGTTACTTGCTAGACACAATGGGCGTATAGGCATTGGGCAAATACAGACATTCCACATGGGAGAAGTTGACCACAGTAAAGAGGCTACAGTCTCTGTGCAAGCCCAAAATCCAATAGGGCAGTCATTAAACGTTCAGGTTCCAAAATTATCTTCTTTGACTCCATGTCTCACATCCAGGTCATGCTGATGCAAGAGGTGGTCTCCCATGGCCTTTGGCAGCTCCACTGCTGTGGCTTTTCAGGGTACAGCTCTCCTCTCAGCTGTTTTCACAGGCTGGCATTGAGTGCCTGTGGTGTTTCCAGATGCATGGTACAAGCTGTCAATGGATCTAACATTCTGGGATCTGGAGAACCATGGTCTTCTCCTCACAGCTCCACTTGGCAGTGCCCCAGAGAGGACTCTTGTGGGGCCTCCAACCCCACATTTCCCTTCTGCACTTCCCTAGAAAAGGTTCTCCATGAGGGCCCCACCCCTGCAGCAAACTTCTGCCTGGACATCAGGTGTTAGGTAGAACTTTCCAAACCTCAATTATTGACTTCTGTGCACCTACAGGCTCAATACCACATGGAAGCTGCCAAAACATGGGGCTTGCACCCTCTGAAGCTGCAGCCTGAGCTGTACATTAGCCCTTTTAGTGATGGCTGGAGTGGCTAGGATGCAGGGCACCAATCCCAAGGCTGCAAACAGCAGGAGCCCTGGATCCAATCCAAAAAATCCTTTTCTCCTCCTAGACCTCTGAGCTTGTGATGGGAGGAGATGCCAAAAAGGCCTCTGACATGCCCTGGAGAGATTTTCCCCATTGTCTTGGTAATTAACATTTTGCTCCTTGTTACTTACATAAATTTCTGTAGCCAGCTTGAATACCTTTTCAGAAAATTGGTTTTTCTTTCCTACTGCATCATCAGGCTGCAAATTTTTCAAACTTTTATGCTCTGCTTCCTCTTGCACACTTTGCCATTCAGAAATTTTTTCTGACAGATACTTTAAATCATCTCTCAAGTTCAAATTCCCATAGATCTTTAGGGCAGGGCTAAAATGCCACCAGTCTCTTTGTTAAAACATAACAAGAGTCATCTTTGCTCCAGTTCCCAACAAGTTCCTCATCTCCATCTGAGACCACCTCAGCCCAGAATTGATTGTCCATATCACTATCAGCATTTTGGTAAAATCCATTCAACAAGTCTCTAGGAAGTTCCAAATTTTCCCACATCTTCCATCTTCTGAGCCTTCCAAGTGTCCAGGAAGTTCCAAACTTTCCCACATTTTCCTGTCTTCTTCTCAGCCATCCAAACTGTTCCATCCTCTGCCTATTACCTAGTTCAAAAGTGTATTCCACATTTTTGGGAATCTTTACAATAGCACCCCACTACTTGGTGCCAATTTACTGTATTAGCCTGTTCTCACATTGTTAATAAAAACATACCCGAGACTGGGTAATTCATAAAGAATAGAGGTTTAATGGACTCACAGTTCTGCATGGCTGGGGAGGCCTCACAATCATGGAAGAAGGCAAAGGAGGAGCAAAGGCATATCTTACATGGCAGCAGGCAGGAGAGCCTGTGCAGGGGAACTGCCATTTATAAAAACATTGGATCTCATGAGATTTACTAACTATCACGTGAACAGCATGAGAAAAACCCACACCGGAATTCACTTACCTTCCACTGGGTCCCTCTCGCAACACATGGGGATTATGAGAACTACAGTTCATGATGAGATTTGGGTGAGAACACAGCCAAACTTTATCAATCAGGCTCTTTACATAATCCCATACTGCTCAGAAGTTTTGTTCATTCCTTTTCATTCTTTTTTCTCTATTCTTGTCTGTCTGTATTATTTCATAAAGACAGTCTTCAGGCCCTGAGATTCTTTCCTTCTCTTGGTCTATTCTGCTATTAATACTTTCAATTGCATTATGAAATTCTTGTACTGTGTTTTTAAGCTCTATGTTCTTCTCTATACTGGCTATTTTATCAGCGTCTGCAATGTTTTACTCTGATTTTTAGCTTCCTTGCTTTGAGTTAGAACATGCTCATTAAGATCAGTGATGTTATTTTTATCCACATTCTGATGTCTACTTCTGATTTTTCAGCCATATCAGTGTCAGCCCAGTTCTGAACTTTTGCTGGAGAGGTGATGTGGTTATTTGGAGGACAGTGGGCACTTGCTTTTAGAGTTTTTGGTATTATTGCACTGATTCTTTCTCATCTTTGTGGGCTTTCCTTTCTTTTTCTTTCTTTCTTTTTTTTTTTTTTTTTTTTGGTGTTTTGTTTTTTGTTTTTGAGATGGAGTCTACCACCATAACCCAGGTTGGAGTGCAACAGCTCACGGCAACCTCTGCCTCCTACGTTCAAGAGATTCCTCAGCCCCCTGAGTAGCTAGCATTACAGGTGCCTGCCACCACACCAGGCTAATTTTTCTCTCTTTTGTGTGTGTGTGTTTTTAGTAAAGACAGGGTTTCACTATGTTGGCCAGTCTGATCTTGAACTCTTGACCTCATGATCCACCTGTCTCAGCCTCCCAAAGTTCTGGGATTACAGGCATGAGTCACCACACCTGGCCCTTTATGGACTTTTCTACATTCAATCTTTGAGGATGCTGACTGTTGGATGTGATTTTTGTTGTTGTTGTTGTTGTTTTTCTTTTTTTAACAGTCTGGTCACTTTTCCATAGGGCTGGTGTGGTTTGCTGGGCATTCACTCCAGTCCTTAGTTGTCTCAGATTTTCCAGTACCTGGAGGTATCACCAGTGAAGGCTGCAAAACAGCAAAAAATGACAGCCTGCCACTTCCTCTGGGAGCTCTGTCCCAAGGGAGTACAGACCTGTTGCCAGCCTGAATGCACCTGTAGAAGGTGGCTGGAGACCCTAGTTGGGATGTCTCATCCACTCAGGAGGAATGGGGTTGTGGATCCACTAAAAGAGGCAGACTACTCATGCTTTCACAAAGCAGCTGTGCTATGCTGGAGTACTATTTTCACCTGCATTTGGCTTCAGCTTCCAAAGCCTGGAGGCTGTAATGGCTAAGTTGCTGAAACAGCAAAGATGGTGGCCTGCATCTCCCTCTAGGAACTCTATTTGAGGAAGTTTTCAAATGTTTTCTGACCAGAGAACATTGGCAGGAGCAGCTGGAGACCACAGTTGGGGACAGATAAGGTACCCACTTAAGGAAATAGTCCATTCAGGTATGACTTCTGCCTTGGTCAACTTGGACTCTCCAGAGCCCACAGGCTGGAACGACTGAGTTGCCCAAACAGCAAATATGGTGGCTCACCCCTTACCCCAGGAACCCCTCTTAGGGAGAAATCAAAACTCCGTTGGCTGAAGAATATTGGCAGGGGTAGCTGGAGTTCCCTGCTGGGAAATTCTGCCCAGTGAGGAGGAATGGATCGGAGACCTGCTGAAAGAAGCAGTCTAGGCTGGGCATGGTGGCTCACACCTGTAATCCCAGTACTTTGCGAAGCCAAGTTGGGTGGATCACCTGAGGTCAGGAGTTATAGATCAGACTGACCAATATGGTGAAATCCTCTCCCTACTAAAAATACAAAAATTAGCCAGATGTGGTGGCAGGCATCTGTAATCCCAGCTACTTGGGAGGCTGAGTTAGGAGAATCGCTAGAACCTGGGAGGCAGAGGTTGCAGTGAGTTGAGATTGCACCATTGCACTCAAACCTGGGAAAGAGAGCAAGACTCTGTCTCAAACAAACAAACAAACAAAAAACAAAAAAACAAAACAAAGAGGCAGTCTGGCCATGTTATGGTAGGGTAACTGCTGTGTTGGGTGATCCCTTCTACTCCCAATACGTTTGGGCTCTGCAAAGCCTGCAGACTGGAATGGCTGAGTCATCTAGTTAAGATGGCAGCCTGCCCCTCCCCTCGGGAACTTTGTCCCATCCCAGGTAGGTTCAACCCTGTTGCCAGGGGCTGGCTGGAATTCCAAGCCAGTGAGTCTTATCCTTTGAGACACCATGGAAGCGGGGCCTGCAGACTGACACTGCACAGCCCTCTGGATTCAGCTGCCTTCCTATGGGTATGTGTGGAGTTCCAACCTCCCTCCTTGCCTGAGTTGTAGTCACCTTTGCTGGGGATCCCAGAGTCAGAGTTTGTAAAGCTCCTGGAACTTTGTGTGTGCCTAAGCAGCTGCTCTGTTGAGACTTCATGCAGCTCTGTGTGTCAGACCAAAGGCCCTGGTGGATTGAGTTCACAAGGGGATCTCCTGGCCAGAGAGTTGCAAAGATCCATGAGATAACTGTGGTTGCACATTCACTCACTGTTTCTCTGCATGTTTCTGTAGTTTTAAAAGCTCCTCTTGGTATTGATTTCTAGTTTTTATCCATTATCATTTCAGAAGATACTTGATATTTCAATTTTTAAAATTTTGTTGAGGCTTGTTATGTGTCCTAACATATGGTCTTCCCTGGAGAATGTTTCGTGCACTGATGAGAGGAATGTGTATATTTGCAGTTGTTAGATAAAATATTCTATAAATGTCTATTAAGTCTATTTGGTCAAAAGTCCAATTTAAGTGCATGTTTATTTGTTTATTTTATGTCTGGATGATCTGTCTAATGTGGAGAGTGGGGTGTTGAAGTCCCCTACTGTTATTGTATTGGAGTCTATCTTTTGCTTTAGATCTAGTAAGATTTGTTTTATGTATCTGGGTACTCCAGCATTGGGTGCATATATATTTAAAATTGTTATACTCACTTGCTGAATTGATTCATTTCTCATTATGTAATGACCTTCTTTTTCCTTTTTGTATTTTTTTTAACTTAAAATCTGTTTTATCTGACATAAGTATAGCTACTCCTGCTTACATTTGGTTTTCATCTGTGAGGAATGTTATTTTCCATTCCCTTGCTTTTAGTCTGTATGTATCTTTACAGGTAAAGCTCATTTCATGTAGTAACATATAGTTGGACCATTTTTTTAAACTATGCAGGCAGTCTCTATCCTTTAAATGGAGAGTTTAATTCATTTACTCTTAATGTATTTTTAATATCTGAGGCTTTGTTCCTGGCTTATATTTAATTGTTTTCTGGTTTCGTTCTTTTGTATGTTCTTTGTTCTTTTCTTTTTCTCTTGATTGCCTTTGTGGTTTGTGAATTTTCTGTGGTGGTACCACTTGAGTCACCTTCTTCCTCATTTGTGTGTTTGCTTTACCAGTGAGTTTTATATTTGCATATGTTTCCATGATGGTAACTGTTGCCCTTCTACTTCCAGGTTTAGAACTCCTCTGAGCATTTCTTGTAAGGCAGGTCTAGTGGTAGTGAATTCCCTCAATATTTGCTTATCTGGTAAATACTTTATTTCTCCTTCATTTATGAAAGATAATTTTGCTGAGTGTAATATCCTTGGGTGGCAGACTTTTTTAAAAAATAATTTCAGCACTTTAAATATATGCTCCGATTCCTTCCTGGACTGCAAGGTTTCTGCAAAGAAGTCCACCGCTAGTCTGATGAAAACTCTCTTATAAATATCTATACCCTTTTATCTTCCTGTTTTTAGAATTTTCTTTCAGTTATTGACTTCAGGTAGTTTGATTATAATGTATGGTGAAGGAGTCATTTTTCCTTGGTATGTGATTGAAGATCACTGGGCCTCCCGTATCTGAATTTCTAAATCTCTAGCTAGACTTTGAAAGTTTGCATGTATTATTTTGTTAAATAGGTTTTGAATCCTTTGGTTTTTCTCCTCACTTTCAGGGATGGTGATAATTTGTGTATTTGGCCACTTTGTGTTTGTCCATATATCAAAATTTTTGTTCATTCAGGGATGTGAAGGTATGGAGCTTATGGTTCTAGCGCAGGATGCATTCCCAGGACTGCTGTGCTCTCACAATGACACCCAGCTTCAGCCACTTAGGTCTCAGGGGAATATGTGGCCCTGCATGAGTTTCCTATCTGGTGCAATAACCTTGTAGGGTGTCCAAACCACTGCCCACACTAGTGTCAGGGTTTCTGCGGGTAGAAGAGCTCTCCTGTGGTTCAGATTGCAATAATACAGATGTGGACCACTAAAGTGCTCTCACTTACCCTTTCTCCCCCAGCCAATCTTGACCAAGCTGGTCATTTGCTTCCTTCTTTTCTGTGCCTCATATGTTTCCCATGATTTCTCTGTTGGACTCTAGTGTTCTTTCCTAGATATTCTACTTGAGGTATGACTGTTTGTTCATAATTTTGGTTCTTCTTTCTAGAGAGGGCAAGTGTCTAATGTCTGTAGTCAGCCATCTTGAACTGGGATACAATTGGTGCCCTTTAATATGTTTGTATTTCATGTTTTAATGATATTACTTCAGTCCTACTAATGCTTTGTTGTAAGAACATACGATTTCATAGTTTGTCTGTAGTGAGAACTGTTGTAATGAGTAGATTCTAAGCTCTTAGGGATAAGACATTGACTTATGTTTCAAAAATCTTTATCACAAATAGTTAACACAATGTGCATCTTACAAAATAAATTTGGAAATATATATCTCACTTTATTAGAATAATCTGAAGAATCATTGTATTTAAATAATCCTATAAAGTTATTGGAAGATAAAATCTGCTTTGCCAAAATCAAAACGTAAAGAATATTCTGAGCAGATGGCAAAGTAAGAAGCAGCAATAATCCATCTTTCCCACCTAGACAATAATTGCACTGACAGAATTTGTCTGATGTAACTATTTTGGTACTCCAGAGTCTATTATAATGCTTGCAATATCCAGGCCAAAGCTTAGACTGTAAATTGTGGTTAATTTCTGTTTTTAGTTCAGCAGTGGCTATTCATCTCCCACCCTTTACCTTCATGATAGGCAACTGTGCACATATTCCAGGAACAGCCTGTGCTAAGTTTGCAGTAATCATGGTGAGCAATAAGAACGCTGCCCCCAAATATCAGGAATTTTCACTTGGCTGATTTCTACTTCTGATAGCACAACTGCAGATACAGAGGCAGGTAGCCATCATTGCAACCCCTTCTTGTTGTTGCAAACCTACAAACCGCACCTCATCATGTTGGAGCATTTTCTAGAGTATTTAAATTGAAATTTTTGTCCTCCTTTATTTTTCTCTTGTACACTATTTAAGAGCCAGACAGCTAAGAACTAAGACATTCAAAAGTAACTGCATATACTGAAGGATTTAGAAAGTCACTGTGCCTACCAGTGGAAGGATGGAGGTTCAGAAAAGGTCTAAGAAGACCTTGACTTTATACTTTAGGCTGATTCTTAGCACAAAGATAACCTACAATAATTTAAAACAACAAACCCTGTAGATGAGGGGGAATCTGACTTCCAGAGTTAATTATCATTAAATGTAAATGTTCAGTTTTTTGCAACAACAACAAAATCTTAAGGCATACAAAGAACCAGGAACATATGGTCCATTAAAAGGGGGGGAAAAAAAAAAAAAACAGAAATTATTCCTGAGACAGACCAGACAGTATGCCTACCAGAAAAGACTTTAAAACCACTGTCTTAAAGATATTCGAAGAACTAAAGAAAGAAATGGAGAAAGTCCAGGATAATATGTGCACAAAATAGGAATATCAGTAAAGATACTAAAACCATAGAAAGGAACCAAGAAATTCTGAGTTGAAAATTACAGTTACAAATAAAAGATTCACTAGAGGGACACAAAAACAAATTTGAGCAGAAAGAAAGAATTGGAGAACTTGAATATCAGACAACTGAAATTATTAAGTCTGAAGAAGGCAAAGAAAAAAAGATTGAAGAAAAGTAAATTGAGCCTAAGAGACCTGTTTGACAACATCAAGTGGATCAACATATGTATTGTAAGATTTCCAGAAGTAGAAAAGAATGAGAAAGGGATCTATAAAGTATTTGAAAAAATAATGGTTGAAAATTTCCCTAATGTGATGAAAGACGTTAATATAAAGATCCAGGAAGTTCAATGAAATTCAAGTAGAATAAACTCAAAAGATCTACACTAAGACACATTGTAATCATACAGTCAATAGACAGAGACAAAGACAGAATCTTGAAGGCAGCAAATGAGAAGTGGCTCATCATATACCAGAGACCTAAATAAGATTATCAGTCAATTTTTCATTTAGAGGCCAGAGGGCACTGAGCTGATGTATTCAAAATGCTAACATTTTTTGATAAAATAATCAAGAATCCTATATCCAGCAAAACTGTCCATTGAAAGTAAGGGGGAAATTAAGACAGATGAAGATAAGTACAATCAGAGAAAGTTTGTTACCACTAACCTGTCCTGCAAAAAATACTAGAGGGAGAACTTCAAGTTGAAAGAAAAGGACACTAGACAGTAACTTGAGGCCATATGAAGACTTAAAAATCTTGATAAAGTAAATACATGGGCAATTATAAAATCCAGTGTTATTGTGACTGATTTGTAACTTCATGTCATTTATATGTGACTTAAAAGACAATAGAATAAAAAAATCTATTAGTCTAAAAGCCAGAATTATTATAACTTTGATTTGAAATTCTACTTTTTTATATGATTTTAGAAACTAATTTGTAGAAATTCAATTATTAGTCTACACTTTTGAACACACAAAACATAAAGAAGTAATTTTGTAACACCATAAACTGAAATGTGGTGGGTGATGAATTGTATACAAACAGGTTTGCATGTTATTAAACTCAAGCTCTTGTACATTCAAATTAGGGTGTTATAATTTTAGGATGGTAAATATAATCCCCACAGTAATCACAAAGGAAATGACTGCAGAATATACACAAAAACAAATGAGAGAGGTATTAAAAGATTTCACACACACAAGCGCACACACACACATACCAACACAACACCACCACCACCACGAAAACCAAACATAAAAGGAGACAGTAATGCAGAAAATGAGGGACAAAAAGATTCAATCTACAAAATAAATAGTAAAATGGCTTTAAATGTAAATGAATTAAATTAGTCAATAAAAAACAGAGATTGACATAATGTATAAGAAAAACATGATGGAACTCTATGCTATCTATAAGAGGCTCACTTTTAATCCAAAGACAGATCAGGTTGAAAGTGAAGGAGTGAAAAAATATATTCCATGTAAATAGGAACCAAAATAGATCAGGGTGGCTATGCTAATATGGGACAAAATCAAATTTATATAAAAAAAATTACAATAGACCAAAAAACTCCTTATATATTAATACAAGTTTTAAGACAGCAAGAAAACCTAACACTTATAAACATTAATCTATCTAATAACAGACCATCAAAAAATACAAAGTGAAAAACTGACAGAATTATAGGAAGAAACAGATAATTCTATAATAATAGTCAGAAACTTTTATATTCCACTCTAAATAATGGATGAAACAACCAGACAAAAGATAGTAAGAAAATAGAGAACGTGGACAATTCTATAGACCAACAGAATACACATTATTCTCAAGTGCACAGGGACTATTCTCCAGGATAAATAATATGTTAGACCAATGCTCAATAGATTTAAAAATATGTGTATTATGCAAAGTATCTTTCCTGACCACAACAGGATGAAGTTAGATATAAGTAATAGAAGGGAAAGTAAAAAATTCACAAATTGGTGGAAATTAAACAACACACTCCTAAATAGCCAATGGATAAAAAAATGAAAGAAATTATAAAATAGAGATGAATGAGAAGATGCACAGTATATGAAAATTCATGAGACACAGCAAATAAGTGTAAAAAAAGAAATTTATATCCATAAACACATTTAAAAAAGGAAATCTCAAATCTACACCTACCTTTACAACTTAAGGAACTAGAAAAGAAAGAACAAACTAAATGAAAGTTACCAGAAGAAAAAAATAAAGACTAAAGCAGAGGTAAACAAAATAGGGAATAGAAATTTTATTAAGAAATCAATGAAATAAAAAGTTTGTTCTTTAAAAAGATAACAAAATTGACAAATTTTTAGTTAGATAGAAGAAGAGTAAAAAAGAAAAGACTTAAATGACTAAAACCAGAAATCAAAGTGGAAACATTGCTACAGATTTTATAGTTATTAAAAAATATATAGAAGAATACTATAAGCAATTATACACCAACACATTGGATAACCTAGATAAAATAGACAAATTCCTAGATACAAAACACCTGCCAGGATTGAATTACAAAGAACAGAAAATCTGAATAAATCTGTAACTGGTAAGGAGATTGAATCACTAATAAAAACATATCTCCTGACATAGAAAAGCCCTATACCTGATAGCTTCACTGTTGGATTTTACGAAATATTTAAATAAAAATTAACACTAATCCTTCTCAAGCCTTTTCAAAAGAATTAAAGAAGAGGCTGAGCGCAGTGGCTCACGTTTGTAATCCTAGCATGTTGGGAGGCCAAGGAGACTGGATCACTTGAGGTCAGGAATTCAAGACCAGCCTGGCCAACATGGCGAAACCCCATCTCTACTAAAAATACAAAAATTATCTGGGCATGGTGGTGGGTGCCTGTAACCCCAGCTACTTAGGAGACTAAGGCAGGAGAACCACTTGAACCTATGGGGTGAAGGTTGCAGTGAGCCAAGATTGTGCCACTTCACTCCCGCCTGGGCAAAAGAGTAAGACTCTGACTCAAAAAAAAAAAAAAAAAAAAGAAAGAAAGAAAGAATTAAAGAGGAGGAAGCATTTACTAACTCATTCTATGAGGTTAGCAAGTCCTGGTACTAAAGCCAGACAAAGACTGATAAGCAAATAAATCTGCAGGACAATGTCTCTCATGAATATTGATGTAAAATTCCCCAACAAAATAGAAACAAATTGAAGTCAGCAGCATCTCAAGAGGCTTAAAAACTATGATTAAGAGAGATTTATTCTTGGAAGGCAAGGATGGTTCAACACACAGAAATCAATCAATATAATACACTACATTAGTGAAAAAGGGCGGGATATTCATATTATTATCTCACTTGATGTAGACAGAGCATTTGACAAAATTTCATACTCTTCTATAATAAAAATACTCTACAAACTAAAAATAGAAGAAATCTAACATAATAAAAATCATGTATGAAAACCTGCACTGACTATCATCTTCAGTGGTGAAAGACTTCAAAATTTTCTTCTAAGGTGAAGAATAAGACAAGGATACTTGTTTGTACCACTTTGGTTTAGCATTGTACTGGAAGTTTTAGCCAGAGAAATTAGGGAAGAAAAATTAAAAACACATATCAAATTGTAAGGAAAAAGTAAAATTTTCTCTATTCACAGATGATAGGATCTTACTTGTAGAAAATTCTATTTCACAAAATGATAGAACTAATAAGCAAATTCAGCAAAGTAGCAGGATATAAAATTAACACACAATAATCAGTTGCATTTGTTTACACTAACAATGAACACTCCAAAAGAAAATTAAGAAAACAATTTCATTTACAATTGCATCAAAAGGAACATCAAATATAGAAATCAATTAAACCAAGGAGGTGAGACACTTGCACAATAACAACTACAAAACATTGCTGGAAGAAATTAAAGATATAAGTAAGTAGAATGATATCTTATTAAGCGATTGGAAGACAGTCTTACTAAGATGTTGGTACTATTTAAAGTGATCTACAGATTTAATGCAATGTCTTTCAAAATCCAACAATTTTCTTTGCAGAAATAGAAAATACATCTTAAAATTTAAATGGAATTTCAATTGATCCATAATTGCCAAAATAATCTTATAAAAGAAGAAAATAGGTCAAGGTCTCACACTTCATAATTTCAAAACTAATTATAAAGCTACAGCAATATTTAAAATGTGTAGTGTTGGCATTAAGATAGACATGTAGAAGAGTGGACTAGAATAAAGAGCCTAGAAGTAAACCCTTGTGTATATGGTCAAACAATTTTTAAGAAGTGAGTGAAAAACATTCAATGGTGGAAAGTATCTTTTCAACAAATGCTACTGGAAAAACTGGATATTGCATATGAAAGAATGAACTCTTGCCTAATATCATATACAAAAATTAACCCAAATGGATCAGAAACCTAAACATCAGAGTTAAAACTATACAACCCCTAGAAGAAAACGCAAGGCAAAATATCCACGACATTATATTTAGTAAAGATTTCTTGGGCATGACAACAAAGGCACAGGAAACAAAAGAAAAATGTAGACCAAAAACATGCTTCATGAAAATTAACACTTTGTACATCAAAATACACTATCACTAGAGTAAAGAAACCACCCACAAAGTGGGAGAATATACCTGTAAATAATATATCTGCTAAGGTATTAATATCAAGAATATATAGAAAACTCCTAAAACTTAAAACAAAAAAAAATTCAATTAAAAAATGGACAATGGACTTAAACAGACATTTCTCCAAGTAAGATATACAAAAGGCCATTAAGCACATGAAAACAATGGGCAATGGACTTAAATAGACATTTTGCCAAGTAAGATATACAAATGGCTGTTAAGCACATGAAGACATCCTCAACATCACTAATCATTAAGGAAATGCATATAAAAACCACAATGAGATACCACTCTGTTTGGATGGCTACCATCAAAAAACAGAACATAAGTGATGTCCAGTTGGTGAAAACATTGGAATGTTGTACATTGCTAGTACAAATGTAAAATTGTGCAGCTAGTATGGTGCAGTCAGTGTGGTGGTTCCTCAAAAAATTAAAAATAGAATTACCCTATAGTCTAGCTATTTAGTCTCTAGGTGTATGCCCAAAAGCATTGAAAGCAGAATCTCAAAGAGACATTTGTAAATCCATATGTTATTAGTAGCTTTATTCACATAGCCCAAAGCTACAAAGCCCCCAATTATTTATTGACAATGAATGGATAAGAAAATGTGAAATTGACAATGAATGGAAAAGAAAATATATACATGTACACACAATAAAATACTATTTTGCCTTTAAAAGGAAGTATATTCTGATGCATACTATAACCTGAATTAACCTTGAGAACATTATGCAAAATGAAATAAGCCAATTATGACAAGGACAAATACTACATGATGCTATTTATAGAGACAATTAGAAGAGTCAAATTCATACAGAATGAAAGTGATTGTCAGAAACTGAAGAGAGGGAGGAATGGGGGGCTACTATGAACACCTCTATGCACACAAACTAGAAAACCTAGAAGAGATGGATGAATTTTGGGACATATACACTCCCAAGACAAGGGAGGAGGAAATTGATTCCCTGAAGAGAACAATAACTAGCTCCAAATTTGAATGGGTAATAAAGAGCTTACCAACAAAAAAAGCCCAAGACCAGATGGATTCACAGCTAAATCCTACCAGATGTACAAAGAAGAGGTAGTACTAGTCATACTGAAACTATTCCAAAAAATTCAGTCGGAAGGACTCCTCCTCACCTCAATCTATGAGGCCAGTATCATCCTGACACCAAAACTTGGCAGAGACACAAGAAAAAATAAAACTTCAGACCAATATCCATGATGAGCATTGATTCAAAAATCCTCAACAAAATACTTGCAAATTGAATCCAGCAGTACATTAAAAAGCTAATTCACCATGATCAAGTAGGCTTTGTCCCTGGGATGCAAGGTTGGTTCAACATATGCAAATCATTGATTCAACATATGGAAATAATATGCAAATAAATGATTTATCACATAAACAGAACTAAAGACAAAAAGTACATAATTATCTCAATAGATGCAGAAAAGACTTTTGATAAAATTCATATCCCTTCATGTTAAAAACTCTTCTTAAACTAGGTATTGAAGGAACATACCTCAAAATAATTAGACTCATCTATGACAAACCCACAGCCAACATCATACTGAATGGGGGAAAGCTGAAACCATTTCCCTTGAAAACCAGCACAAGACAAGGATGACTTTGCTCTCCACTCCTATTTAACATAATATTGGAAGTGCTGGCCAGGGCAATAAGGCAAGAGAAAGAAAGAAAGGGCATTCAAATAGGAAGAGAGTAAGTCAAACTATCCCTGTTTGCAGGTGACATGAATCTACGTCTAAAATGCCCCAGAGTCTCTTCCCAAAAGCTCCTTGACCTAAAAAGCAGCTTTAGCAAACTTCTGGGATACAAAATCCATGTACAAAAATAAGTGGCATTCCTATACACAAACAGCACTCAAGCTGAGAGCCAAATCGGGAATGCAATCCCACTCACAACTGACACAAAAGCAATAAAGTACCTAGGAATACAGCTAACCAGGTGGTGAGAGACCTCTATAGAAAGAATTTCAAAACACTGCTCAAAGAAATCAGAGATGGAAATCACAAATGGAAAAACATTCCATGCTCATGATTAGAAAGAATCAACATCATTAAAATGGCTGTACTGCCCAAAGCAATTGATAGATTTAGTGCTATTCCTATTAAACTATAAATGACATTCTTCACAGACTAGAAAAAATGATTTTAAAATTCATATGGAACCAAAAAGGAGTCCAGATAGCCAAGGCAATCCTAAGCAAAAAGAACAAAGCTGGATGTATCATGTTACCTGACTTCAAACTATACTACAGGGCTGCAGTAACCAAAACAGTATGGTGCTGGTACAAAAACAGACACACAGACCAATGGAACAGAATAGAGAGCCCAGAAATAATGCTGCACATCTATGACCATCTGATATTCGACAAAGGTGACAAAAACAAGCAATGGGGAAAAGTATCTCTATTCAGTAAATGGTGCTGAAGTAACTGGCTAGACATATGCAGAAGATTGAAACTGGACCCCTTCCTTACACCATACACACAAATTATCTCAAAATGATTAAAGATCAAATGTAAAACCCTAAACTATAAGAAGTCTGGAAGATGACTTAGGCAATACCATTCTGTACATAGGAATAGGCAAAAATTTCATGATAAAGACACCAAAAACAATTGCAACAGAATCAAAAATTGACCAACAGGATCTAATTAAACTAAAGAGCCTCTACACAGCAAAATAAACCATCAAGAGAGTAAAGAGAGTAAATGGAAGGAAAATTTTGCAAACTATGCGTCTGACAAAGGTTTAATACCTAGCATCCATTAGGAACTTCAATTTATAAGAAAAAACAAAACAAACCCATTTAAAAAAAGGAAAAAAACAACCCATTAAAAAGGGCCAAAGAATATGAACAGACACCTTCCAAAAGAAGACATACAAACAGCCAACAAGCATATGAAAAAGAAAGCTCAACATCACTGATCATTACCAAAATGCAAATCAAAACCACAAAAAGATACCATCTCACAACAGCCAGAATAAGTATTACTGAAAAGTCAAAAATTTACACATATTGGCAAGGCCATGGAGAAAAGGAAACACTTATACACTGTTGGTGGCAGTGTAAATTGGTTCAACCATTTTGGAAAGCAGGGTGGCAATTTCTTGAAAAGCTAAACAGAACTACCATTTCATCCAGCAATCCCATTATTGGGTGTATACCCAGAAGAGTATAAATCATTCCATTATAAAGACACATGCACATAAATGTTCATTGCAGCACTATTCACAATAGCAAAGACATGGAATCAGCCTATGCTCATCAATGACAGATTGGATAAAGAAAATGTGGTATATATACATGGAACACTATGCAGCCATACAAAAAAATAAGATCATGTCCTTTGGAGAAACATGGACGGAGCTGGGGACCATTATTCTTAGCAAACTAAGGCAGGAACAGGAAACCAAATAGGACATGTTCTCACTTATAAGTCGGAGCTTAATGATGAGAAGTTATGGACACAAAGAAGGGAACAACTGACACTGGGGCCTACTTGAAGTTGGAGGTTGGGAGGAGGGGGAGGAGCAGTAAAAATAACTATTGGGTACTAGGCTTAGTACCTGGGTGATTAAATAATCTGTACAACCCTAGTGACATGAGTTTGCCTATATAGCAAACCTGCACATGTATCCCTGAACCTAAAATAAAAATTCAAAAGAAGAAAATGTGGTATATACATACAATGAAATACTATTTAGCCTTTAAAGTAAGTGTATTCTGATTCGTGCTATAACCTGAATGAACCTGGAGAACATTATGCAAAATGAAATAAGCCAATTATAGTAAAGACAGATACTGCATGATTGCACTTATATGAGACAGCTAGCGTAGTCAAATTCAAATTCAGAGAGAATTAAAGTATAGTGGTGGTTGCCAGGCACTGAAGACAGGGAGGAATGGGGAGTTCTTGGTAATGGGTACAGAGTTTCAGTTTTATAAGATGAAGAGTTCTGGAGATGGGTGGTTTTTCATGGCTGCACAGCAACATGAATGTGCATAATGCCACTAAGCTGTACGCTTAAAAATGGTTAAGATGATAAATTTTCTGTTGTGTGCATTTTGCCACAATAAAGAATACAAATATGGGAAGTTATTATTTAATGAGTACAGCGTCTCAGTTTTGCAATATGAAAACTGTTCTGGAGATGAATGATAGTGATGGTTGTATAACAATGTGAATATGCTTAATACCACTGAACTGTGCACTTAAGCATGGTTAGGTTGGTAGGTTTTATATTATGTGTCTCTTACCACAATAAAAAGTAATACAAAAATAATCTCAGAAAATCTTGAGGTGATAAGACAAGAGTTTAAAACACATGACTGAACTAAATCCTTTGACCATGTTAAGATGTACATTGATTTTGCACCAAATTGAAGGCTAGAGTAGCAAGCATAATAAGCAATCAACAGGTATTCTTTTTCTCTCTCACTTAAAGAAATACATAGGAGGAGGAAATTTGGATGTTGACACACATTTCAGCCTTATCAGAAGCAGCATTATTCTCCCATAGGATACATGGGAAACATGCTTCCCATCGCCAGAAGTACCACATGAGAAACCTAGTTAATGCTGAAGCTAGGAATTTTGCATGGGAATTTAGAAACTGTGAATCATTTTATTAAAAATATGAAAGACTTGAAAACAAATTCCTAGTACCAAGTAAGTCTTAAGAAAATAATGGTGGAAATATACAAAAGTAAAGTCTTTTCAAAGTTCAGTAGGATTCCAGAATTTTTTCAGGTTTATTTTTAAATGTGTGTTTGTTAAAGAAATTGGAAGGAAAGCTGCAAAAGTGTAGAAATTGGAAAAAACTTTTACAGTTCCGTCATTCAAACGCAGTCACAGTTGCATTTTTGTGTACTTCTTTCCAGAATATTATAATGCACTTTTAAGTTGTATTAAATGTACTGTAAAATATGTAATTGTTTCCAGCTTTTTTTACTTAATATAATAAGCATTTGTCACAAGCATTTATTTGTGGAATTGTGAGCTGTTACATATATACAGTTAGTTTGTTTTAATGAAGAGAGTATTAAGGCTGGGTATGGGGGTTCATGCCTATAATACCAGAACTGTGGGGTGCTTAGGCATGTGGATTGCTTGAGCTCAGGAGTTCGAGACCAGACAGGGCAACATGGTGAAACCCCATCTCTACCAAGAAGGAATTGAAAAGTTAGTCGGGAGTGGTGGCACATGCCTGTCGTCTGTAGTCCCAGCTACTTGAGAGGCTGAGACAGGGGGATTGCTTGAGCCTGGGAGGTGGAGGTTGCAGTGAACCGAGATCGCACCACTGCACTCCAGCCTGGGCAAAGAAAGTGAAACCCTGTCTCAAAAAAGAGAGTATTAAGCGTCCAGTGTATTCCAAACCAATCTATATTCTGAGAGAGGTACAAGAAGAACAAAAGTCAAGAATCATGGAGTCCTGAATTTGCAATGCAAATGAACAGATAAAAGTACAAATGAAAGAGAAGTTTCCAGAAGGCAAAACCTTTAACATTCCTAAGTGAAGTCCATCAGTTCCTTCCACTCTACTTTCTTATTCAGGTCTACATATTTTATCCTGTATTCTAAAATTTTCAGAATTTTCTAACTGATTTGATGGTGAGACCAGAGCGAACCTGAACTCATTTGGGAGCAAATATGATCTGAACAGATGTGAGGTTATTAATCAACTCCCTGAAGAAACATGAATGTATTTGCTTATTGAGTGCTGTCTTAGGCAAAGAACATTGCAATGCTTGTATGTCACCTTTGCTGGACTCTGAGTTTTTTGAAAGGAGACACCTTTGTCTCCCCAGTACCTTGTGCATAACAGATGTTCAATTAATGATTGCTGTGGCCTGCAGTACCTGACAGAGGAATTAGGCACTGGAATGTCAATAGCAGGTACAAGCAGATGAATCATGGGACCCCATTTCTTAGCCTGTGGATCCCCAGAGATCATCCTGTGGTAACATTTCAGGGTATGCTCTTCACTAGCATGGACACATTTTGTTTTTCCTTTGAAAGTTGAACTCCAGCCAAATTGGAGATTTGTAATGTTACTTAGTGGCAGGGTTGAAGGATGTAAAATTCTCATGGACTTATGTAATTTACTGTATTTCTAGATGATCACATCATCTGCTTTGACAAACATCATATTTTGAACTTTTGCTTTTACTGTCTCTTAAATCCGCTACTTTAAGTCAGGGGCTCATGTTTGGATAATCTTTTGTTTTGCTTCAAGGTCACTGCAGCAAAGATATGCTATTTAAATGTAAACCTATTTTTTTTGCAAATATGAGCTCATGTCTCTTTTGATTAAATCCAAAATTATCTTTCATTTCAGTCTTTCCAAATTTCCCCAAAGTTCTAGCAGCTTGCTTTCTTTCTTTACATTGACAAATCACTGTCTCCAAACTCTGAGCTCCTTAAGGAGAAAGACCTAATTCCAGTGTTCAGACTCCTATTTGATATATGAAGTGCTTGGTAATTTTTGGTCAAAGTTTTAAAAGTGATTGCCACTGTTCTTTTATGTACATTGAGCTTATACTCATAAACTTCTGATACACGGAAAGCAAACAGAAAAGCAACTAGGAGTGTCAGTATATTTAAAATATTTATACAATAACCAGGGGCACCTAATTATGACCCAGCTCTACTTTTCTCATTGACCATGTAGGCAGAAAGTGACTTCTAAGTGACTGGCAGAACCAAGTGTCAAGCTGAGACCTAGCACCCAGGCTGTTGTCCTCTTGTCTTGATTTTGCTTCAGGTTAAGCTGCAAATTGCAATAGGCTCTAGATAAGTGAATCTTTTGCACAGAGCAGGCACTCATAAAACATCTATTGATTTAAATGTCACTATGAGAAAACAGACCAATAGGAAAAAGAAATGTCCAGATTGGCAGGAAGGACATTACAAAGCAAGATCCCATTCTTGGAATCAGTTGTATCCCTTTAGTCACGAACCTCGATTTGAAAACCAGTCTGGACTTCATTCAAACTCCACAAAGAGATGGTAATTTCTATTTTTCATCTTTTAGGGTCTTAAGGGAAATAGGGAAGGGCCATTTAGGATCACTCTTATATTTTAATTTATATATAATATGTAACTTTTTTCTGGCTGCTTTTAAGATTTTTCTCTCTACTATTGGTTTTCAGCAAATTGCTTATTATGTAGCTTAATGTAGTTTTATTTGATCTTTTGCTTATAATTGATTGAGAGTCTAAGATCTATAAGCTTAAAGCTTCCATTCAATCTGGAGACGTTTCAGTCATTGTTTCTCCCAATACTGTTTTCTGCCCTTTCTCTCTCTTCTCTTCTGAGTACTCCAATTATATTAGGCTGCTTGAAATTACCCCACAGTTCATTGATACTCTATCCCTTTTTGTTCGCCTGCTCTTTTTTCCTTTCTGTTTCATTTTGGACATTTTCTATTGCCAAGTCTTCAAGTTTACTAATCTTGCCCTTTGCAATGTCTAATCTGCTGGTGATCTTATTAAGTGCATTTTTAACCACAGATATTGTAGTTTGCACCTCTAGAAGTTAAATGTTCATCTACTTTTAAACCTTTTTGTGTTTCTTTAACCTATTCAAGCTTTTCTCTAGCTTCTTGATTATATGCAGTATAGTTATAATGATTTTTATTGTCCTTGTCTATTAATTCTGTCATCTAAGTCATTTCTAGATTAATTTGGATTGATTTATTTTTCTCCTAATTTTGGATCATTGGTTCCTGATTCTGTGCATGCCTAGTGATTTTTTTTTTTTTTTTTTTTTTTTTGTTTAGAGAGAGAGAGTCTCACTCCGTCGCCCAGGCTGGAATGCAGGGGCGTGATCTCGGCTCACTGCAACCTCTGCATCCTGGATTCAAGTGATTCTTCTGCCTCAGCTTCCCGAGTAGCTGGGACTACAGGTGCACGCCATTATGCCCAGCTATTTTTTGTATTTTTAGTTGAGATGGGGTTTCACCATATTGGCCAGGATGGTCTCGATCTCTTAACCTCATGATCCTCCTGCCTCGACCTCCCAAAGTGCTGGGATTACAGGCATGAGCCACCGCACCCAGCCATGATTTTTTAATTGAATGCTTGTCACTGTAAAATTTACTTTGTTTGGTGCTGAATATTTTGTGTATCTATACATACAGCATTCTTTAGTTCTGTTCTGGCATGCAGTTACGTTACTTGGAAACAGTTTTACCCTTTCTCATTCTTCTTGTAAGTTTTGTTGGGCAAAACCATAACAATGTTTAGTTTAGCACGAGTTTTGCCCACGTATGAAGCAGAATCTTTCTGAATACTTTGTCCACTGCTCTTTGAGTTATAAGGCTTTCTACTCTGGGTGGTGGGAAGGGGAATTATTTCTATGCCTGTGTGAGTTCCAGGTATCATTTCCTCTAATTTGGGGGGCATGGCTATTTCCTTGGCCTCAGTAGTTTCTCTACACACATGTCCTGATCAGTAGACAGCTAAAGACTTGAGTGAGACCATTCGCATATTTCTGGAACACTCTCTGGGGTCAGCTCTCTCCTTTCTGGAATTTGGCCTTGCAAATTCTAGCTGCCTGGTCCTCTGTAGCCTCCCAGTTCCATCTCCTCATTTCAGGGACACTTCCAAGCATCACCTGGATTCCCTATCCTGTTTTTGTGATCTTGAAATTGTCTCCAAGGGGAAAATTGGTGCGTGTGCTGGCCTACATTATTTGTTTTTCAGAGATGATGGCTTTTTGCTGCCTACTGTCCAGTGCCTCTAAAACCATTGCATCCAGTGTCCTAGTTGTTCTGGCTGGAGAGTGACTCTGATCCCTGTTGCTCCATCTTTCTAGAAGTGGACTTCTGAAAGGAGTATTTAGAATAAATCTACAGATAATTTGGTTGGGTCATATGGAATTTCAAGAAAAAAAGTTGAATCGAGGTATACTTTCAGAACGATATTTTGGAGTAAACTTTCAAATAGTCCTAAAGTTATCATAAAAAACAACACCACTTTGGGAGGCCGAGACAGGCGGATCACGAGGTCAGGAGATCGAGACCATCCTGGCTAACACAGTGAAACCCCGTCTCTACTAAAAAAAATACAAAAAAACTAGCTGGGCGTGGTGGCGGCACCTGTAGTTCCAGCTACTCGGGAGGCTGAGGCAGGAGAATGGCGTGAACCCAGGAGGCGGAGCTTGCAGTGAGCTGAGATCCGGCCACTGCACTCCAGCCTGGGCGGCAGAGCGAGACTCCGTCTCAAAAAAACAAAAAAACAAAAAAACAAAACAACAAAAAAACCCATTTCACTTAATAGAGTCAAGGAACGCTTCTCTCAAGTTAGTGAACACAGCCACAGCTCAGTACAAGATTAACCTGCCAGTTAGCAGTGAGCCAGTGGCCTGAACTGTGGAGCCACACAAGGCTGAGAGACCACCTAGGACCTTGACTACAGCCCAGGCAAGGAGTTGTGAGGACTTCGAGTGGAGGTGAGAATCAGGAATGTAGAATAATCAAGAGATAAGTCATCCATAGATGGCCAGAGTGAGAAGGAGACAGGAATTAAGGATAGCTCTGGAGTCTGATTCTGGCTGACCATGAGGATAATGTGCAATTAATAAAAACTAGAGGTGCTAGATGAAGGATAGTTTTTCTATCAGAGACTTTTCTGTATATTACTTATGTTTTATTACTTAGGGCTTTGAGACCAAAATAATTAAATGATATCCCAAGGCATATTTTTTTTTACCAGTGAGACAAGAATATAACTTTCTTTCTCCTAGTTCACAGTATTTTTCACTTTGTGCCTTCTTTCTGCTTAATGATTTGTCTGGATTAGCTATTGTTGAAGCTTCCTCCTTATGTATAACTTGAATTTTTTGTAGGTAAAGCAAATCTCTGTTTTTATTTATTTTTATTCTTCCCTCCGAATAGAGATATGTCTTTTACCTAGTAATAGTTATTTAATTGACACTGTGTATTATTTTTTCTTGGACTAAACAGGCTGATCTACTTTTATATTTTCTTACATCTGGTTGAAACTAGCTTGAATTAGCTATGCCTTTGCCATTAGTGAGGACCATGATTGCACTTTGAAATTTCATTTCAAAAATTAAACGCTAACAAATGGATTTTCTCTAGTTTCAGCGGATTATTACTGATCAGTCTGAGTGCATAATGCCAATTACTGGCACCTTATGTGATCAGCAGTGTTAGGTAGTAACCCAGTGCAGCTTGAAGGAGAGGCAAGAACTTTCTGTCTTCTCAAACCCTGGATTCTCCCTTCCCTCCCCTGTCTTGTCTTTCAGAACTATGTCTATTAGAGTCTATGCCCAAAAGTATTGTAGGTTTCAGAACAAATGGATGAGGGCTTCCACTTGAAATGTGAATTTCTATAGAATGCACATCAATTTTAAATCACTTTCTCGTGCTCTTATTTGGAACGCCCAGTAAGAAAACAATATTGTCCCACAGTGATAATGATGAAGAAACTGAGTCTAAGACAATTCCAGCAAGTCGTCAGAGATCACCTCACTAGGTAGTGATAGAAGAATCAATGTAGTTTCTAGTCTAGGACTTTCCTTCATCTCTAGTGTGTCATTAAATCCAGGATCATTTTATTTTGAATTGACTTGATCATCTGCATCTCTATTTAAATCTTTGCAAGGACTCTCCACAATTGACAATGTCAAATTTTGAAACTAGGGATAGCTGGGAGATTTTTGTGTCTATTTTGCTTTCACCTTTTCATGAAAGCCTTTTTGTGTGTGGGAACACGTGAGTGTGTGAGTATGTGGACGTATGTAGGCATATGTGAGTTTATACTTGTGCATGCATGCATAGACACACATATGTGTGTATGTGGGGGCACAAGTGAGTATAGGAATGTGTGGGCAAGTGTGTTGGTGAAGAAGAGGCAGAGGTGTTACTTTACTTGTGATTTCTTCTCAATGTTCAGATTTTGGGAACAACAGAATGACTCTCAGGGTGCGGGGGGCAGTCCACTGACCTGGGGTGGGCTGCACCCCCGTTTTCACCTTTTTTATAGCTGATAGAATTAAATGATGAAAAGCACTCTGTATGACTGCCGCAGCTCAGCATCTCCAGTGTCATCCCTTTGGTCTCGTGGACTCAGTACCAGTCATCAAATACGGTGAGAAGTTTCCTGGGTCGGCGTGCCGTTTTTGTTTCCTGTGGGTTTGCCTTCAATGTTTTTCCCCCTCCCGCTTTTTACCTAAAAATTCCCATTCACCTTTTAATATCTATTTCTCCTTATTTCGCTTTTGGGGATTAACTTCTCTTTCTCTTCGCCTGTGGTCTTGGTGGGCTGTAAATCAAGAAGCTCTGTCTTCATCAGGGCAACATGTGACATCTCTCAAGTGAAGAGACGTAAAGAAAGAAAAATGACTGGTGTTCATTCACTCCAGCCGGAGGTGTCCTGATGAGCTGACCGAGTTCCCTAGGGTGTCCTGGTTACATTCTTGTCTCATATCTACTGCTGTCATCTTACTGTTAGTTCTGTAAGCCAGAGTGCTGCTGCCCACCAGTCATCTCAGCCTTCTTTGAAGTTAATTTGGGGCATGTGACTGGTTCTGGACAAGAGACTGCGAGAAGGTGTGACATGTTAGTTTCTGGACCCAAGTAGATAAAAACCAATGTGCCTCCTCTCTCATTCTCTTCCTTCAAAACCACTTGGAGGCAGAACTGCAACGTGGAAGCAGCCTAATTCCCTGGGTCACCGTTTGGCAGATACCCCACTGTATCAGATTATGACATCAGTAATATTCAAGCCTCTACTGAGTTCATCCACTGTGACTTAAGTGTGTTGTCCTTGCAGTATCTAGTGATGATTACTCTGACAAATACAACTATTCTCTATTTTTCTGTTCCGATCATTTCCTGCTTTAGTTGCCCAGAGTTCATTTATTTGCCTTGTACATAAAGCACCTAGATTAAGACACTATCCATTATGTACCAAAATTAAAACATATATACAAATATTTGTTTATAACTTTTCTTCCCCACTAGACTGTGGGCAACCTGAAGGCAGAGATTTTTTCTTCATTTTTGTATTGCTAGTGCTTCGCATAGTGCTTGGTGCAAAAAAGGACTGAATTCAGGCTTTTTATAAGAATAATTTATGTTCTCCTTGGTTTGTTTATTTGATTCTCATTTGGTGGGGTAAAAATAATAATTTGATCCTTTGGGAAAAAATAAAGCAAGGCTTGTCTTCTAGGTCAGTCATTTGCTGATTTTCATCAAGTTACTTAACATTTCTGACCCTCTGGTTTCTTATCTACAAAATGAGAACACACATATCACCAACGCTATGGAGCTACTGGTAAAATGAAATAAGAAAATGTATAGAAAATGCTTGGCACAGTACCAGATAAACAGTCAAAACTGAATAAATAGTAGCTATTGTTACTATTATTGTGGTAATTATCATGATTCTTGTATTTAATCCACTTTTGTCTTCTCTAATTATTGATAACAATACAGCCTAGTTGGCAAGAGAATCCAATGGGCTTTCTCTTAGACCTTCTTGCTTCTGTAAGCGTAGAGGGAATGCTTCCTCTCTGCCCATTGAAGTTTTGCTGAAATGACTAACAATAGACAGGTTAATAGGGGAAAAAGTCACAACAAATTTATTAACATGCATATACACTTGGGAGTCCCACAGAAAGGAGACTCAAAGAGGGGCTAGATGGTTGAGGCTTAAATGTGAGGTCTGTAGGCAATATTTAGAGGGGTTTAAATAATATTGAGGGCAAATGAATGAGCTCAAAGAACAATGGCTTAGAACAAAGTTTCTCTGAGCTCTGGGGGATTTGGTGGGAAGGTAAGAACTTCACTGTGAACAAAGCTTGTCTTATTATGCAAATGAAGTCTTTCAGGTAATCTCTCAGAGCTGCCCTCAGAAAAACAGATAAAAAATCTGTCTGGGTATCGTGACGATTTTTAGCCTCTTCTCTTCCCTGGTGATAAAGCTTTCCTTGTTTTTTGATGAGATTCCTAGGCAGTGGGGCAAAGGCAATTGCATTTCTTTGGGGACGAAAGTTTCCTTAGTCAGATTAGAGAATTCCAGAGAGAGTCCCTCTGTGTGCTTGGGGGTTGGTGGTGGGTGAGAAACAAGAGAAAGTTAGAAAATTCTTGGTTCTGAGGCAGCTTCTAAGCCCTCCCAATTTCTTTTAATTTAAAGCACTTAGCATGCCAAAGTTCCATACTTTGGCATATCTTTCTCTGCGGATTCCAATAGTTGAATCAAATCTTCCTAAAACAATGTCATTTCCCTCATTTTCTCCCCTTTTCTTCCATAGCGTTGTAATGCTCTGCTAAGATGGCTTCCCTATTGATCTAAGAGTAAATGGCAATTCCTCAGGACCTTTTTCATAACAAGTACAAACTCTTTTATTCTTTAAATGAAATATTTGTTATAAATAATTTAGAGATTTTGTAAATGAGAAAAGATAATTTTTTCAGTATCTAAACATGGAGTCTTATTTTCCCACATATCAACTTCCCGACAGCTAACCTGTTGGAAGCACTAACTGTTGAGTGGTTTGATTCAGTAATGTGACCAGAAGTAATGACTCAAATTCAATAGAGGCCAGATATGATCAGAAGTTATGAGTCCTTGGCAGCTGCTCGATGTTCAATATTAAGCTGCTTTAGAAAACCTCTTTCTTACTCTTGTGTCAAGATACCACAGGGCATTAAAAAAAATAAAATGTAATGAAACAAAAATATTCCCCCTTCCTCATAGCTGATACCCTGTTACCTGCTGTAAGTGGAAGTCACAATGAAAGGGATTTAAATGAACTGAGAGGCCTCACTGAGCTCCCCTGGGTCAGAGGTGGGTGCATTTCCACACCTACAGGAGCTTGCTTTGCTAATGTACTTGTTCCATAAATTACTCTGGAGGAAATCACTTCATTATTCATGACTTGAACATTCCTGTTGCAAAATGGTGATCTATGTCATGTACTGTTGCATTACCAATTCAATTATTCTTTTGTCATGCAGACTCTCTGAGCTGTGACAAGGGGTGGGGCAGGCTGTTCACAGCTGGCAATCCATAATGCTGTCTAGGAGTAGATTTCTTCTGGGTGCATTGAGCTGGAGAATTTATGAAAGGACTCTCAGGGAAGATGTCTGCCAATGATGGCAAATTGATGACTACTATCCAAACATTTAGCAGCCCTTCATCAGTTATAATATGGCCATCTTTAACTTGCCTCCCTTAACTGATAGCATTTCATGCTCTTTGAAATGAGTTTGGCGTCATGGGAGAGAACAAAGCCTGACTCACAGAAACCACCACAATAATCATTTTCTTTTCATTTTCTATTATCTTAGCATTCTGAATCCAACTTTGCATGAAGAGATACTCCAATGTTTTTGAAGACACCTTTTTAAATTTTGCTAATATAAAGGATGGCTTTTAAGGTTATTATCAGCCTGATGGCAAAACAAGCATGTGTCAAGGGTTAACTTCAGTCACTCCTGTGGACTGAGCCTTATGGTCCAAGGATTCATTTTGTATAATGGCATGGTATGTCATCTGCTTTGTCTTCTGGAGCAATTGAAGTGGTCAGATGTGTTGGTGCGGTGGACAAAGCCAGTGGAATATATTTTTAATTTTAAGCACAATAGTGCCCTACATACCTGTGAATCAGAGAATTATCAAAATGTACTGATGCCTTCATATTAACAGAGAAACAGAATGCTTGATTAGGAACCTCATGACCTGGAAGTGAGGGGGTGGAAGTCAGTGTGATTTATATTCTTTTGCTCTTATGTTTTTCTGCAACCCTCCCCTCTCCTCCGACCTCAGTTTTCTCTTTTGTTACAGCTGGGAACTTCACCAGAAGCAGGTTGAGAAGGAGCAAGTCAACTCAGTTCTACAATGAACCTATTTTCAGCTGGAAGTTGGGTGGAAAATTTTAACATTTAGTCACTTTCATCTTTGTGGGAGGTTACATTTAATCCTCAAAATTATCCCATGATATTTCAGTTTTGCTGTTGAGAAGACAAATTTTCAGAGAAATCAATGACTTACTTAAAATCAACAAATGTGATCTATTTCCAAAACTCTCATCCTCTGTGTACACTCATATAATGCTGAGTACTGTAAATAGACCGGCTTTCACATAAGTGTAAGAGAAAGTCTTTTAAATTTAATACTAGCAACTATTAAACTAAATACTGATTAGTCTATGATTAATGCAGGGGTAGACCCAGTTTTTGTGAGATCTGAAGCTTCTTCAAATTTGGGAGCTCCTTTTAACAAAAGTAATACCAAAATGATAAACTCAACATTAAATTCAAAGCCTTGAAAAGAGCCCATCAAGTGAGGTGCAATGAAGATTAAGCTTATTAGCAGCCTGAAAAATCCACCTTTGAATAAATGTTAAGAAAGAAGATAAAAATATTTCCAAGTGTGTTTCCTGTAGCCCAGGGTTCCTTGAGGTAAATCATTGCAGCTGCAGGTAGATCCATCTGTGTGGTTTCGGCCAAGCGGTCAGTTACTCCACGGCCAATCCATGCTGCTTTCTCATTGGTGAACTTAGCTGCATGTCATTAGTGATGTAGAAAGAAGGTACCTGCCTTCAGAAGGAGCCAGTAGTTCTTGCTGAAGGGACCAATGTTCTCAATAGAGGGATTTAACTTTTTTTGAAAGAGTTAATCATCTGTTTACAAACTTGTACAGCATTTTAAGATCATATTTCAAAGTAGTTCCAGTTCCTGAAGTTCCATGTTTTTTAAAGCAAAACAAACAACAGCAACCAAAACTAACTTCAAATTCTTCAAAAACTTCTGCTCTGGGTTAAGATAAGCCCTTTAGATCATGATACAGCTATATGTATGTGTGTGTGTGTGTGTTTGTGTGGATTTGTATTTATATAGACCCACATAAAATATATTCTAGGCACTGAAGTCTAATAACTTTGAATCTATTTTACTCTAATTTGTTTAAAAATTCTAGTTTTTTCAAATGTCTGGCTTAGAATAAACAACATTTTAGGAGAGCTTTAATGGTCTTTAAAAAATCATTTTCCCTTTCTATCGATTGCTCATTTCAGAAGCATTTTACGTGATCTCCACATGATCTACTATCAAGGTCAGTAAACTGGTGGCTTGAGGTTTTCTCTGCCCATTTTTTTCTTCTATCTCCCAATTTCAAACTCTCCTTTGACTTATTGTTTTCTTAGGGAGGGCATATTCTAAGCCTTGTCTCTATAAAATGAAAGTCTTAATCTTTTCTTTAACTGAGACTGCACTAATCAGGAGGATGAATTTAGGATGGAAGAGGGCATTCCTGAATGTAGCATGTGGCATACATTTCTACAGCACATGAAATTTTTTCTGCTTTATCTGCCTGTGCATGAGAATGACCAGGTTGATCATGCTCATTTTATTTGTAAGACAAAGGAGCAAGGGATTGGTACAATCTTCGAGTGCACTTCCCCTCCAGGTCAACTAGTAGTAACTACCAAACACATACAACTGCAGTAGGTAGGTACCACGCGCGCCACGTACATTACCTATAAATCCATAACGAACCTCAAGGTAGGAATCACAACTCCCCATTTGATGGAAGCATATTTGACTCTTAATGTTAAGTGCACTATTCCATGGGCCCTCTCCAAGGAATGCTGAGAGTGGAAGCCAGGTCTATTCTGCAGCTTTGTCTCAGAATCAGAGCTAAAACGGTCAACTCTTCCCGTAGAGGTAGAGTAGAACAGTGGTAACCAGAAGCTGGAAATGTAGTGAGGAGGGGTGAATGTGAGAGAGGAGAAAGGAAGAAACAGGTCAGGCAGGCAGGTAGGGTGGGTCCTTGGTTGAATTCTTTCAAACCAAAGAAAAGCTTGCAGGCACAGATAAGGGAGGTTGCAGAGCGGGTCTTGCCTAAGACATGCCTACGGTTGCACAGGTTATACCCGATGTAAATGACGAGTTGATGGGTGCTGACGAGTCGATGGGCGCAGCACACCAACGTGGCACAAGTATACATATGTAACAAACCTGCACGCTGTGCACATGTACCCTAGAACTTAAAGTATAATTAAAAAAAAAAAAAAAAAAAAGAAAAAAAATAAAGAAAGGTTACACAGGTGACTTGCCCAGACAGGCCACAATGGAAAATTCCATCCCCTGACACATATGCAGTATAAGAGTATAAGGAACAAAGCAATATGCAGTAACTCTAGCTAATGGCCCCCATGTGTATTAAGAGGACAAGGTGGAGATATCAGAAGTTCACACCTTATGCAAATGAGATATCCAGGTCTCATCAATTTCTTATAAAAGCCTTTGCATTCACCTGTAAAAATGGCAACCCTTTTCTGGGTCCCCTCTTAGCAGCAGAAAACTTTATTTTTTTCCTTATTAAACTTTTACTCCAACTTCACCCTTGGTGTTTGTCCTCCTTAACTTTCTTGGTCATGAGACAAAGAACTCTAGTTACTGCCTCAGGTAATGAGAGACTGCTACATTGTGGTGCATTGGCAAGACTGTAACAATAGGGAGGGGTTGGTTAACGGGTATAAAATTACAGTTAGGTAGGAGGAATAGGTTCCAATGTTCTGTAGCACAATAGAATGACCATAGTTGACAATAATGTATTGTATATTTCAAAACAGCTAAAGGAGAAGATTTTAAATGTCGTAACACAAAGAAATGATAAATGTTTCAGGCAATGGATATCCCAATTACCCTGATTTAATCACTACACAGCATATACATATATCTAAATATCACAAGTGCTCCATAAATATGTACAATTACTATGTATCAATTAAAAATTAAAACATAAGGTTGTCAACCATGTACAGGAGAGAGTCTACTTTGTCCTTCTCCGACAACAGGTAGGAAATAAAAATCTGTTCCATGCTTAAACTAATACAGTGTTTTCAAGAAAACTAACTGAATAACTGTAAATCAAAAGTTTATTAAATTGAACCCACAACAATTGAATGCATCCTTTTAATTTATTTCTTCCTTCATATATATGCCTTGAATTTGAGGCAATTGGCAAAAAATCTGCAACTATATTACCTCTTGTAAGCCTTTTGCTTTTACTTTTATTTATCTTTTGGTTAGCTTATAAGTCACTGTATGTGCCATCAGTGGCTTTAGTTTTGTTCTTAGGTTTGTTAGAAACACAGGGCATTGTATTAAAATGAATAATGTTTAGGTCTTTTGAAGGCTCCAAGTCCGAAACCTGAAATAAAGAGAGAACATTATTAGAGATAATAGAGCCTTAGCGCTTTGGAGTTGTATCTGCAGGAGGTGCATGTGGTTTCTCTATTCATTGCGTGTCCATGCAGTACACCATGGCCATATGAAGAAAGTCAGCAGAGGCAGGCTGTCATCTGGAAAATGGGTCGGTGGTGAGCCCAGGCAGCTGAGTCCAACAACTATTTATCTTGCCAACAAGGGACAGTCACTTCCACATAGAATTCTACGTACATGAAATATTATTTGAGATTATAATTCAGGGATACTTCAGAAATGGCCAAAATAGGAATAAAAATGAGAGTATCTCAAAATTCATCTCCAGGTGTTATTCACAATTTGTGAAAGAGTTAAAATAAAAGTTCAATTTTTTTTTCTAATTTGGGAAAAGGTCTTCATATGCGGAAGCTATTTAAATGAGCAGGTTAATTGGATTTTGAAAAATAGCATTTCTCCAATAAAAAACAATTCACTTAATTTTAAACACGTGGAACATTTGTAACAATAACATGAATGGTTTAGGAGATTAAAGAGGAATAAAAAGAAGATAAAGAGACAAAGCCAATGTATGAAGAAAAAGAAACCTGAAGATTATATTTGAATCAGTGCAGTAATAAAGCCATTGGAGGAAGATAAATGATGGATAAATTATTGCATTTTAACATCCCAAGTTAGAAAAAGTCAAAAGATGACAATAAATGCACATAAGCTGTAGAGCAAAATATATGAGGAGTTTTGTTTTATATATTAACAAAACAATAATTTACTGAATGCTTATGAGCTACCAAGTGCTCTGCTAAGCACTGACAACATTTAAATAGAATTCCTAGTCTAGAATCTAATGAAATTTATCATCTAGTGAAGAGACAGATATATAAACAATCTACTAAAGTACAATAAATAAAATTCTTAAACATATTTAAAGATTGTACCTAAAATTCAATAGGGACATTATCCTAGTTATCAATATGACCAACTTTATAATTGAGTCCTTCTGATAAACTGTTGTGAGACAAATTCTCATTGGATTTCTTGTGTTTCTGCATAGTCCAGCCTTTCTGACCCAAACGCATGTTTGCACAGTCAATAGCATTGGAAGCCACAGATAATGTATCCTTCCAGAGAGACGCGGAATCTCTTTCTCGCTGGAGAAGTCCCAGGCAGTAAAGATAAAGCCCTCTTCTTCCTCTCTCTAGAGACATTTGCTTACAGTTCAGGGTTAGGAGTCAAGGGATGCCTTTATCTTCTCCTCTAGAGGGGAATTACTGGCATTTTGGGGTAATTATAACTTTCTCTCCAGAGGGTAGAATGGGCAGATATTCAAGCAGAACCCTCATCACTCAGTCTCCTAATTTGGTGGTTCTTCTCCTGAGTTGTATGCACCCCTTTGTGTGCAGCTAACATCCTGCCCTCATTGTGTCATCCTGTGGGGATGAGGACTGGGGAACCTGGGCAAGATGCCATTCTGGCTGCTGTTTCTTGTGTGAAAACCAACATGGGCTTCTGTGCTTCTCTGACCCAGGGACCCTAAGGTCTCACACACTTGCCCATGTGTGTGTTAGTGTATGTTTATATCTGTATATAGATGTTTATATTTCTATCATCAGCCAATCATATATTTCAGCTTTACTCATTGTTACGAGAAGTTAATTGTTTTGAGTTAAATTGTGTCTTCCCTGAAATCATATGCTGAAGTTTTAACTTGCAGTATCTTAGAACGGGACCCTGTTTGTAAACAGAGTTATTGCAAATGTAATTAGTTAAGATGAGGTCATTAGGATGTGCTCTAATCCACCATGACTGGTGTTCTTATACAAAGGGGGAAATTTAGACATAGAGACACACAGGCAGAACACCGTGAGAAGATGAAGACAGACATCAGAGTGCTATGTCTGCAAGCCAAGTAATTCCAAAGATTGCCAGCAAACCACCAGAACCATCTCCAGTAGAGATGCATGAAACAGATTTTCCCTCACAGCCTTTCAAAGGAACCCACCTTAGCCCGTGGCAATGTGAGAACTGTGAGAAAATACATTTCTGTTGTTTAAGCCACCTAGCTTGTGGAACTTTCTATGGCAGTCCCAGCAAGTGAATACATTGATCAATACCTATTTGACACCATTGTTTTGAGCGTATGAAGCTCATGTTTTCAAAGGGGGCAATGGGCTCCACTCACTAAACCACTAACACCCCTCCTCCCACCACCAGACGGTGGGCACATCTCACTACATCTGCCTGTGTTCTCGCCGCTCAATGACTGGAAATCTTACCCTGTCAGGAGGCTGACCCTGTCGATACCTGGCTGAATATGTGGCAGGTGTCTGGTTGAAAGAAGCCATAGAAACACTGTTACACTGTTCTTCATGCAATGCAGGTCCTACAGGGTTGGGACTATATTATCTATGTCTGCTTGGTCTGTCTGTATATCTGGCTCTCACTCTCTTTTCTTTCTACTAGACTCACAGTTAATTCACTGTCTCTGGCAAGAGAGTAAATTGTAAATTGTTTGTGGGAAATGTGGAAAAAGCCCTGGACTAGGAGGTTGTCAGCAGTGAGTCTGAACTCCAGTGTGGCTACTCCATTGCTGGATGGGTAACTGACTTAGCGTATCTAAGCCTCATGGTCCCTGTGCAAAATCGATCGACAATAGCTGTTTAATCCATTCTAACAGTTGTGTAACGTCTTAAAAGAGACAATGCACACAAAAAAGTGTATGCAATACAAATATGACAATTTTTCTATATTTAGTTATCATTTTCAATGTTTTTAAATTAAAAAGAAATGTTTGCTTCTTAATCTTTTTGACTTATCAAATTTGACATTGTAAATCTTTTGTTTTTGTAACTCTCTTACATTGTCAATCTCTCTCTCCTTCTTGTAACTCTCTCTCCTCTGGATTTCTTTGGCACAGTATGCTCCAGGTTTCCTTCTGCATCTTTGACTGCTGTTCTTGGCCACATTCATGGGTTCACTTTGCTCTATGTAAACATTAATATTAAATATTGAAGTTTTCAGGCTTGGCCTTAGGCTTTCATTTCTGTGCATTTCCACTAGGCTAGCCAATCTATGGCCACAAATCATCACCTTTGCCCCCATAACTGGCAAATAGATATCTCCACTCCAGACACCTTCTCTGAACTGTGGACATGTATATATATCCAGCTGCCCACTTGAAGTCTCTCTTTATATTATCCAAGGCACCTACAACTCAAAAATATCCAAAAAGCAAATTTTGCTGTTCCTAATTAAATCTTGGATTCTTCTAGTGTTCACGTGTCCATTAAGGCCAACAAGTCCCTCCTGTCATCAACCCAGAAATCTAAGTCTCCTGTTCTTCCCTCATATGTATTCCATCACAGTCCAGTAGATTTTAAATTCTGTATCATTGAAGATGCTTTAGCTACGTGTAATGGAAATATCTGTCAATTTTAATTTAAGATTGATTTTTTTTTAATGTCAAGTAATAAGAAGTCCTAGTATAAGAGATATCCAGGGTTGGTTAAGTCAGAACCAGTATTCTCTACTTTTCTCTCTGTTGTCATTAACAAGTCTGCTTTGTTCTGAGACTATTTCTATTATAGTAGCAAGATGACTGCAGTACACTTCAGTTTCACACACAATTTCAACAATATCCAGTGGATAAAAAGGCTATGTCTTCTTAAGTATCTCCTTTTAAGAATGCAGAAACATTTCCCCAGAAACCTCTCAGTGGCCTCTGCCTTACATATCATCTGCCTGAATTGTATTACATGCCCATGCATAAATCAGTTACTGGCAAGGGAACTGGAACCAGTTTACCCTGAAGTGCAGAGGAGAGAAAGCACCTGAACAAAATCCACTCATTATTGGCAAAGAAGATAATGCAAAATAGAATTGAGAAAGAGCAATAGTATTTGCATCACTTTCTAAATATCTCTCAAAACTGCTCATTCTCTTCATCCCAATTTCAAACACTTGTGGAAGACATTACTGCTACTTACTAGCAGTTTGGGTTCTTTTGCAATGTGTCCACTCCAAGCAGAAGCAGTGGTACTGATCACCACACCTACAAGATCCAGTAGGCTTCATTTTGCACAAAATGTATGTAGCATTAAGAAAGGATATACACAGGAAATAATACCGTATTGGGGATTATAACCTCCAGGCACAGCTTCCAACTTTCCAGCACTGCTGTACACTTGGCATGAGAGATGATGCTGAGAGGGTGTGGATGCCTTCCATTCAGGGAAGCATCAACTATGGCATCTTTTACATTTTATTCCTTGCAAAGCACACAGCTCTGTTAGGCCTAAGTGACTAGTACACATGCCCCAGTGCAGCTGGAGATTATCAAGTATGAGTTACTCAGTAAACTTCTTCGATACAGCTGCTTGGCTTAGTGCTTAGCCAGCTCAGCAAGACACCGTATATGGCTATACATTCCTTGAGTCCGAATTGCACTGAAAATTCAACCTTCCATCAAGTTTTCAGTTGTTCATGGGCCTAGAGCCGGGTTTCTCAGCCTCAGCACTACAGATGTTTGGGCCAGATAATGTTTTGTTGTGGTCCTTTGTTGTGGGGGGGAGTGTCCTGTGCATTTTAGGATGTTTAACAGCATCTTTGGCCTCTGTCCATTAGATACCAAGAGGAATCACTCCAGTTGTAACAACCAAAACTGTTTTCAGACATTGTAAAATGTCACCTTTGGCAGAATCGTACCCAGCTGGGCTACATATGAGCCATTCGCTTTGTTTCTGCCAACATAGGTGCATTCCCCACCCCTTGAAGTAAGGGGCAAAAGTGACTTTTTTCTCTTTTTCCAATTAAATATGAGCAAAGGTTATGTGGTCACTTCCTTAAATAAGTATGTAAGGCTGGGTGCAGTGGCTCATGCCTGTAATCCCAGCACTTTGGGAGGCCGAGGTGGGTGGATCATGAGGTCAGGAGATTGAGACCATCCTGGCTAACACGGTGAAACCCCGTCTCTACTAAAAAGAATACAAAAGAAAAAAAAATTAGCCAGGAGTGGTGGCAGGCACCTGTAGTCCCAGCTACTGCGGAGGTAGGAGAATGGTGTGAACCTGGGAGGCAGAGCTTGCAGTGAGCCGAGATCCCGCCACTGCACTCCACCCTGGGGAACAGAGAAAGACTCCGTCTCAAAAAAAAAAAAAAAAAAAAAAAGTACTTAAAATCAGTGTACTATTTTCCAGTCTCTCTCTCTTGCTTGGGATTTGTGTAAGCACTTGAAATAGAGAGTGGCCATGAGGTCAAAGCAACCTGAGAGACTGTGCTTGGAGGACAGCTATGCTGGATGGTCACCTGGGCTCACAGCAGACACAGAATGAACAGCAGGTACACCTTTGTTTGTTGGTTGGTTTTATTCCATTGAAATTTTAGGGTTGTTTGTTACTTCGGTATAAACCTATCCTAATTGGTACCCCCCCCCCCAACTCCAAAGTGCCATTATCTTCAGCTCAGACAGCTACAATAGCCTCTAAATTGGTCTTCCTCACACACATTTGCTCTCTTTCTATGCAGTAATCCTACTGCCAGGTAAGTAGTCTTAAAAAATTCAAATCTGATCAGGCTGTCCCTCTGGTGATAGCCCTTTACTGATCTCAATAACTTTCCATTGTGTTTAGGATCCAGTCCAAACTTGATAGATATTGCTAGCATGGACTACAAGGTCCTGCATCATTGGATCTCCCGCTTTGTCTCCAGACTCATTTTATGCATTCATCTCTCTCAATCTCCTTATTCCAGATTTTTCCCTCACAACCTTGAAAAGGAACACTGACTTCTAGTTTCTGGAAATTTTCAGAACCTTACCTGTTACCTGAGCTTTGCATATGCTGTATCCCTCCTCCTTCTATGCCCAGGTAACCCTGACCCTCTCCTCAGAGCTTGAATCAGTTGTCATTTCTTCAGAGATGGACTCCAGTACCTTCCTAACTAACCTAAGTCTTTTAATTAAAAGGTCTTTCTCATGGTACCATGTACCTCCCTCTACAGTAAATGTTCTGTTGTAATATTTACCTTAATTTGTAATACCACATTGTTAATGTCTATGTTGTCTAGGAGACCATAAACCCCTTGAGGTCAGGGGCAATTTTTACTCAACATTGTTGCCCCAACTATGTGTCCAGGGCATGACATATAGTAGATTCCCATCTATGTTGAATGATGAAAGGGCTTTTAAATAACAGACAGTCTCACTGTTAGGAAAGAAATGTTTAGGCCTTGATGTTAACCTTCCATATAGTTTCTAGTTGTGCAAATGAGATTGTTTTTAAAGCTATATATCTGTCTTACTGCTTTAATGTCTGAATGAATTTGTGGGCCTGTAGCCATTTAATGGAACACACATCTGAAATAATCAACTGGAACCACAAACTTCATATATTTACAATATATGTTGAATATTTTTATTTAACACCCTATTACAATTAAAGTAAGGAATATAGCAATTCTGAGCTAGTTGAATTATTGATAATCATTATGTATAGTTGGAGAGCAGAGGTTAGAAATATATGACCATGTCCTTTGTCTTTGCTCATTCATTTTGCTTAAGAACAATACCTCACATCAGTATAATTCCTTTAAATTGTAAGATCACTTTCATTCCAGTTGATCTTCATAAATAACCCTGGTCGAGTTAGAACAGGAAATGTAGCTTCATTGTGCAAAAGAGTAACCATGGCACAGAAAAGTTAAGTAATTTCAATGGTTCAAAAATCTAAGTAAATAGTGGAGTCAAGATGTAGTCCAGGCTTCCTGTCCCCCTGTCTGGGGTTATACAATTACTCTTGTACTTGTGGATATTTGTGGTGGGATAAATTTGTGGTTGGCAAAACAGGGACAGGAGAAAGAAGCTGGAGATGAAGTCGTCAAAGCCTTGAACTTTATATTAATTTTCACTTACTAAAACAAAACCATGAAAACAATGTATTTAGTAAAATGACATTGTCATATTCCAATGCAATTAATGTTTATCCCGTAATAAATTTCCATTTAGCAAGCATTCATTGTGTTGGCTTAGCTGATAGTATTATTATAATTATTTACTAAAATTTAATTCCAAGAAACATTTCAAAATTACCTCTGCTGCCATTCCAATCATTTTCTTACACGATAATTTTACATAGAACATTTGAGAGAAGAATGAGAAAAAAAAAAAAGGTTTTTAGTAGTTATCTGTATCTAAGCAAATTGCCCAAGTCCTGTTGCCCTGTAGAAGAGAGATAGCTTCCTAAGGGAGAATTAGTTGGGTGGCATAGTACCCTTTTTAAATGTAATTTTAGGATAGTTTGTGATATACACAAATAATGGGAGTTCCAGTGTGGGAAAAAGTTAACCAGAAGTAAATCAATGTGCGAGAGTTTCAGTTAGGGACCCTCAGTGCTGGGGACTGGATCACTATGCTCTTTTAATTTTCCTGTGGAGAACCTGGTCTAACAGAATAGAGCACAAGCTTTGAGTCACAGTGACCCGAATTTGATTCCTGGTGCTGCTACCTATGGCTGTGTTCAGACAAATCCCCTGCGGTGTCAGACTCAGGGAGCTCATCTGTAAATGGGACAAAAATGGGGCCAGCATGACTGAAAAAGTAGGACGTGGGCGAGGAGCTGAGCACTGTGCCTGGCACATACTAACTACTACTCGTACCACCACCCCACGCTGAGGCAGTAGCCTTGGCAACTAGGCTGAGTGAATGAGGTACCAACTACAGCATCCTCTGTCTTCTGTAACGCCAGTCATCCTGGGGCTCCTCCAAAGCCTGTGCTGAAGGAGGGCCCAGGCCACCACTTCCTCCTCAGTAGGGGAGACCCTGGCAGCCAAGGCAGTGCACCCCGGGAAGTCCGCGTGACTTAAAAGGCAGTAAGAACTGTGCAAAATGTTGCCTAACCTCATTTGCGGTTGTTTTAGGCTTGTCTGTACAGATATTTATTTCTCCCCTTTGTCCAACCATTTATGTTTTATCACTCACTCATTTCTGCCCAAACAACCCTCCCCCTCAACATGGTCTCAGCAGACTTCCACATATGTGATCTACATGAAAGCCGGCCAAATAATCTCCCACATTCTGAATATATGTAGGATGAGTGTAAAAGGCATTTCTTTCAAAGAATACTTAGCATTTTCAGAATAATTTTTATACCGAAGAGTTCATATCTCTGAAGAAATATTATCTGTATGTAGAAGACATACCGTTTCAATGTAAACCAGATGAATAAATTGAGCTACAGATATATTCTACTCATTGACTGAAGTCATCCCCAAAGACCTCATATTCCAAGAAAACTATCAAGGAAGGAAAAAGAGGATGGAAATAATTTTTATTGCGCCCTTTCCTTGGGTCTGTTTCTTTGTCAGAATCTTTACATACCTTTCTTCTTTTTTTTTCAAGTCATATTATTTGAAATATTTTGATATTGGCAAATACTACTTCTCTTACCACCCCCCCACATTGATATTTGAACATATCTAAATATTTTCAAATCATATATCTAATGAGTTTGATATTCAGAATATATAAAAACTCATACAACTCAATGATAAAAAGATGAATAACCTCATTTAAAAATGAACAAAAATTTTGGATAGACATTTCTCCTAAGAAGATACACAAACGGTCAACAAACACATGAAAAAGTTCTCAGTATCATCAGTACTTTACCCCATTTAATAAGTACAACAATGTTACATAGGTTTTAATATACTTTCTTATAACCAAGAAAACACAATCAAAATAAGGAGGATACTGGTTTAATTCAGATTTAATTTAGTGACTATCAATATTTTTATTTTATTTTATCATTTAAGAAGCGATGAAGTTTTTATTCCAATCGAAAATGACTTTTTAGTTTATCTACATGTGTGCTTTTAACATCAAAGATTTTAATAGTTAGGGCTGGGCGTGGTGGCTCACATCTGTAATCCCAGCACTTTGGGAGGCTGAGGTGGGTGGATCACCTGAGGTCACGAGTTCGAGACCAGCCTGGTCAACATGGTGAAACACCGTCTCTACTAAAAATACAAAAAATTAGCAGGGCATGGCGGGTGCCTGTAATCCTAGCTACTTGGGAGGCTGAGGCAGGAGAATCACTTGAGCCTGGGAGGTGGAGGTTGCAGTGAGCTGAAATCGCACCATTGCACTCTAGCCTGGGTGACAGAGTGAGACTCTGCCTTTAAAAAAAAAAAAGAGATTTTCATTGTTGAATAAAATATGTATGTTGGAATTCAGCAAATTTTAACAATTCATTTAAAGTTTTAATTCATAGTTCTATTTGATTGCAAATTACTTAAAAATTATATTTCTTCATTAAAATGAACTGTAATCTATCATCTAATCCAGACTTCCTCCACACTATTCTTGAAACGTGGCATCCAGGCTTGACGGCTTCTGGTGACCAGGAGCGTATCATCAGAAGAGATAACCCAGAGGATGTTTTATTAGTTTATTAGCTGGCCTTAGTCTTGTCCCACAGATCTAAACAGATATAGTGACTTCCTTTTTCCACACACAATAGAACTGAAAGTGAGAATTCTTGCCCTTCTTAAAATACTGTATTAGCTAAAAAAGTGGCAATGCTCTAACATACCTCACAGCATCACCTGTCTAATCTGAGAAGGATACTCAGGAGAGAGGCCTGGGCAAGAAGGGAGGAAAACAGTTTGAGGTTGAGAGGTCAGGAAAGCAACAAATAGGAATTCTATGAGCTGAATCTTTATGTCTGTGACTTTTTTTTTTTTTAAACTGATTTCAAAAAGATCATTTTATTCCTTTTTGGTTTTTTCCCACTTTCCTGGTCTTCTTTTCATTATTGTACTGAATTTGAATTTGAATTTCCAATGGGAAACAGCTATTTGTACACAGTGGAACTGGTGCCTGGGGCAGGAGGGGAGTGGTCCGAGACTACAACCAGTAGGGCTGCCTAGCTAGGAACACTGAGACAATGAGATTCCTGGACTCCTTGTTAACGTTAAGAAAGAACAGCATCTGAAAAAGAGGCCAATTCTCCAAACTGGCAGCAGAAATTATCCTCAGAGAAATTCCTCCCAATACAGTAAGAATTAAAACTCAAACTGAGAAAACTAGCAAAAGCAGCAGTAATCCTCAGGGGGAAGCCAGATCGGAGCCACAAATCAAAGAGCAATATTAGAAAATGCTGCAAAAATGAGAAAGGAACAGAGCGGGACAGCAGGAGGGAGCCGGGGGACCGTGCGTTTTCCTTTTTTGTTGGACACACAAGCCTGGAGTGTGTTCTTTGAACACTTCCCAAGAGATCAAAACAAGAAATTACAGCCTGCAGAACAACTGGTTGGGAAGAGGAAGAGAGAGCTGAGAGGAACACCAAAGGCTCTTAGAACTGGGTCTGAGCTTTAACCCCTCCCCAGCCTGCACCTGACAGCATCCTCCTCCTCCTGCAGCAGCAGGCTGCCCGTGCGGTTGCCGCACGTGCCTGCAGAGGGCGCCCTCCCCTGCTCTGCTAGATGCCGCCCTTGTCCTTGGACAATCCGCTGGGAGCGGAGAAGTAGTGGCCCTGCCAAGTCAGGAGCCCAGCACTGGATACAACAAAGGATGCTTGCTTATTTATGTATTTATTATTTTAAACTTAAAAACATGTATGTAACGTGTACAAGGTGATTTTTGATATACAGATACTTAGTAAAAGTGACTACTATGATCAAGGATGCTTTTTTTTTTTTTTTTTTTAATGAACATAAATTGGCATTTTAACCACAATCTTGCACCTCTTCTTACTGCAACTTCTCCTGACCTTCTTACCCACTAATTGAGTGGTGCAAGAGGGGCACGGATATTTTTAGATTCCAACCAAAAGAAGGTTAAGTCAGAAGCACAATTAGTTTGGTGTATTTATAGTTGCTTAGCTGTCGCTTCAGTAGAAAGTGTAGGAAAAGCTTCTAGACATGGTCCCACCACTCACCACACCAGAGTAACTGGCATGACAAGAAGACACAGAGACCGAAGTATGTCACAAAATGAAGGTGTCATCGAGTGCTAGAAAAGAATTGTGTAGGTAGCCAAGGGGAAATATGGTTTGATACGTGAGAAGCTGGAAGCTAGTCTAGGGAAATTCTTCTAAGTCTCATGGTTCATACAGCAAATAAGCTTGATATATTTTTCCCCAAACTTGAAAGCAATCCCAAAAATATTTGTGGTATTACCAATAACAATTTGTGCAGCTAAAATAAACTTTTTTACATGATGAAAAACTAAGAAAAAATAACTTGGATCAACTTGCTAGAAGCGGCATTGGATTGTTTTCCTGTTCTCTTTATAGATAATTGTGCTACAAAATTGATGCCATACAAATAGGCAAAGAATTTGCAGCCAAAAATGTACAAAAAAGGTATTATAGAGATATGTCACTTCGTTAATTAATCAAAACACTATGTCCTTTTTCTGGATTTTATAATGTTTATGATTTTTTTGTGTGTTTTAATAATTAGTATTGTGTTTGGAATTTTACCATTAACATTCCAACTAATTTTACATTTGGGGATGATGTATTCTTTTTTCTTCAAGGGTGCACTCCAAATTGTTACGCTTCTGGCTCTACAAATCCTGCATCTGCCTTTGCTGCTTTCATTGCACTTAATATATTGTGTCATCTTTTACTTGATTACACATCTCTGTTGCCTCCCGGTGTCAAGGATGAAAATCTAATTATTTCTATCTAATATCCGCAGCACCTAAAGTAGTAAAACCTAGCAGTTGTTCAATATATTGTTGTTCATTGAAGTCTAGTTGATGGTTATTGCAAAAAAAGTGGAGACTGGTGATGCTATACCTCAGATAGAAACCTGAAGGCAACATCAAGACCTGAAGTGGTATTTTCCCTCTGCAAACCTCCAGACACTTCTGAGACCCCATTTCGACTTTGCAGCACTGCAAGGCAGGAACAGAAGCATATTTGGCAGTCATGAAGGGGAAAAAAGCAACCATAGAGCCTCTGCAAACCTGGACATCCATGTGCCTCCATAGGAAAGAGATGCCCAAGAAAGAAGTTTCCCTATGGGTAGAGGATTGGGTTGGAGAAAGTGTGCACCCTCCTAGTTGCCAGCTGTTTTCAAGCCTTGGGAGTCTGACCCAATGTTTGTGTTTGGGTCATATTTGATGCCTCCCAGAACACTTAAGTGAGGTTTGCACTGTGTGTTCATAGAGATCACAAGCACCATCCTTCTCAGTATCACTGGGCGCAGAGTGGGAGAGCTGGAGACTCACAATGTGAATACCTGAACCAGGACAACTTTTAGAGGAGCAGCACACTCAGGTGGGAAGCTATGAAAGGATATCAGAAAGAGCTCCCTCAAACCATTCCCTGGCTGCCCTCTCTAGTAAGCAGAGAAATCTGCACTTACCAGGTACAATTATAAATGCCCATATAAGCCTGATGCTCATACATGGCATGTGTGATGTACTAATTAAAGTTTTTCTATATTCTTAGAGTAAGAGACTTAGTAATAATGGGATAGGCGAAAGATCCCATCTTTCTACGTAGGTTGGACCCCAGTTAAATTTGAATGTCAGATAAACAATGAACAATTTTTAACTGTAAATGTGCTCCTTATATTTCAAGGGACATATTCATGCTAAAAAATTACCTAAAATTGAAATTTAACTGGGTGTTCTGTATTTCCTAAGTTTGACAACCTTACCTAAGAACTAAATCTGCCCTGCTAAGCCATTTTTAAACCTGTGACCAGGGGACCTGGTGGAGATAGATGATGAAAGACCATCCCAGTGTAACACCTCCTCTGGAGGGCAAGGACTACACCCTTAATACTTGTCTCCTTTAATATATATGCATCTTGTATTCTGTGTGAAATGTTGCTGTTAAATGGTAACTCTTATGGGAGCAAGTTTGAAATGGGGGAAGGAACAACCACACACAAAAAAGATTAACACATGATGTCTCTAATTCACAATCCAGGCGACATTTTTGTTTTTAGAACAATGAATCTAAGTACCTTAAAATTGCTCTGTGGCAAAATGCCCCTTCCTTATATGTAGCTGTATACTAATATACACTATTATAGGTTTGATCCCAGTTACATGTTGATTTCCATTGACAAGAAGATGTTGATTTTGGTAGTAAGGATAGGATGACTGAATATGCAAGTAAGTATTTTGTATTATAATCAGCATATTTTAGATACACTCTGTCTAGAAAAGTGATGTACTTGAGGGGGTATAGAATCGAACCTTGGTTCTGTCCCTTGGTTCCTTAGTTTTCTCATGTGTAATTTCAGTTGAAAATGATACTGGTATCAATGAGTTATAAACAAAAATAAAATAACATCTTCCATGAAAGTTTTTTATTCAGGGCTTGAAATATATAACCAGGTCCAGCAAATATTAAAGATTATTAGGCATTAAGCCACGATTGGAGAGAGAAGGTGAAACATTACATAAAAACAGAAAAGAGACCTGGCACAGTGGCTCACGCCTGTAATCCCAGCACTTTGGGAGGTCGAAGAGGGCAGATTACTTGAGGTCAGGAGTTTGAGATCAGGCTGGCCAACGTGGTGAAACCTCATCTCTACTAAAAATACAAAAATTAGCTGGGCGTGGTAGCAGGCGTCTGTAATTCCAGCTAGTAGGGAGGCTGAGGCAGGAGAATCGCTTGAACCTGGGAGGCGGAGGTTTCAGTGAGCCAAGATCACGCCACTGCACTTCAGCCTGGGTGACAGAGCGAGACTCTCTCTCAAAAACAACCAACCAACCAACAAACAAAGAACAGAAAAGGAGCTAGAAAGAGAGAGGAAAGCTTGGGAGAGCATACAGAAGATGCTCTAACTTGGAGGTCAAAGACACAGAACAATGGAAAAGGAAAACCCTGTTAAAAACTGAGGTGGGTGGAAGTACAGCAAATATTGCAGGGTACTGAATAGTAGGTGAATAGTAGGGGAGACTATGAGAAAGATCCTGCAGAAAAAAATAACCAGTTTATAGGAAATTCCAGTAAGGAATGTATTTGGGAACAAATGGTAGAAAAATAGCCTAAAATCAATAGCTTTACTTCCTTTGAAGGAGGGAGATTTATTTTTTTCTTTTTCTTTTCTTTTTTTGTTGGAATTAAATGTAATAGCATGCAAAGCATTTAGGCATTTAGCTTAAAATTGGTCACATAGCAAAACTGATCAACAAACACCATTTAACCCCACCCCGATTTCCCTTTAAGAGCACAGATTTGGACCCAGAAACTAAAAGGGAATGTAAACCAACCACACATAAGTAGGATGCTTTAAAGTTATGAATCTATTTCAGATGAAGTGAATGGAATCAGAATATATATATATATATTCTCTCCATACGAGGTGGTTGAGTTAAGTATTGGAATTATTGTGTGGCCGGAAGTAGTAGGCAGAGTGGGACAAAGAGGCCCTAAAGGAAAAGAAAGAGAGAAGCCAAGGCCCAGAACCTCACTCATCTCCTATCTGCACAGTCAGGCAGCCTCTCCTCCCTTTTCATGCTCATCTGGCAGTGGTCCTTCATAGCCATCCAGCGACAACATAGGGCTTGTGGTTCCATCTCCCTAGAAGCTCATTTTTGAAGGGAGCTCTTTAAGGAATCGTCTTTAATTGCAATGTGCCTTAATGGATTTTACATTTAGTCAGGCATATCCTCTCACCCATAATTCCCTTCCAACGATGGCAGCTCATCCACTTACCAGCATTATGGCAATTTTCCCTTCACTGGAAATCTCCCCTAAGTGTCTACTTAGGAAGCTCTTTGTTTGATGTGGTTGACATGTTAACAGGAATAGCTCTGTGTTCTCTGAGGTAGTAAACACTGAAAGCTGAAGGAAATTTCAGAGAAGCTGGCAGGGGCCGTCCTTATTCCAAGTTCCTTTATCGAATTCTCAGTGGAAAAGGATTTGGAGCAATAATTAAAAAGTTTTGAACACCAAGTTTTGTATATGTTAGAATGGAAGAGGCTGGAGTGACCGGCTGCTCTAAATACGTACAGCTGGTTAGAACTGAGGAGGAGCGGCTGGCTCACCTGTGAGTCCTCGTTTGTCCAGTCTTTAGCTAGGAGTTTTCTCACGTCTACATTTGCACTAAGCTGAAGCTCATTCACTAATCTGATTAATGATAAATCACCATCTATTCTTGAGCCAGGGACTTTGGGGGTTAAGTAAGGCATAGAAGCTTACAGTCCAAGTGCTGAGGAGATTACAGTCACACAAAGGAGTGCAATTTTGGACACAAAAGAATAGATGATGGAAGGTGATCAGGGTCACAGTCAGAAACAATGGAGGACTCTTTGGGTTTCTATGAGAGCCAGACCAATTTGAGTTGCGCTGGTTCAGAGCCCTACGCATGGTGGGAGTGGGGGAATAAAAATGGATATTTATCTAAGTTTTGCAAGAATCCTGGTCCCGTTCCCTTCTGTGTTTCGCTAGTTTAGGAATGAAGACAGACTGTTGTTTTCTACATCTTAACCCAAGGAAGGAAATGTTGACCACGTGGAACTTTTTCCTAGAACTTGCGGTTGGGTTGAGAGAAGGTGTGGACCCTCAGCATGGCTGACAGTTATACATCAACTGCCTTAGGATAGCTGTGAGCTGCCTGGGAGCAATTATCACTGCCAGGAATGCTACCCCAAACCAGTCTGCGTGTCTTCAGAAGACGAAGAGAGAAAGGTAAATGAAGTTGACTGCCTTGATTGGAAAGAATGTAGATTTGAGAGTCAGACAGACCTGGTTTCAGGTCTTAGCTTTGTCCTTATTTACTACTTAATCTTGTGCAAGTTGCTTAACTTTTACATATCTCAGTTTTATCAAGGATAATATGGGGTTTTAATCTCTTTTTCGTAATGTTCATCTTAAGTCACATAATGGAGCTGCAAAGAGGAGCCACTCCCAAGATTGGCCCCATGAATCATGATACTCTGAACAACATGAAAAAAGTCACTATTGGTAACTGAATTCAAGCAGTTTCATTTTGCTGTATGAGAGTTGCAGAAAGAACTTTTTCTTTCTTTTAGAAAGAAAAAGAAAATACTATTTTACTCAAGGAAAGCTCAGAAGTCACTGTTAACCAGAATGCAGATGTTCTAAGCTATAAAAGCATTCCATTTGGTAATAATTGTAGGATATGATTTAATCAGTAGTATATATGTTTGGAATTTTGTTCTTTTGAGACATTTTGAGAAAAGTATTTCCTTTCTCTTTTGCTTATGTTATATACTGTGCTTTTATAGTGATTTTGTTATAGTTTGTTAGGTTGTTAGCAATTTATTGTGGGTAATGAGAAAATTAGAATAGCATTATATAAAGCCATAGTATAAATTACTATTTGTTATTTAATATTTTAGATCTTATTCTACTTAATTATTTAAAACAATATTTATATATAGCTTAAAGTCCTAATTGGGAATTTTCCTTAGTTCATTGCATTATTATTATTATTATTATTTTTGTCTAGGTTGGATGTGTCATTTATTTTTATGTCTGATATTCCTTTTGTTCCTCTTTTTTGAATCTTTGTTTTTCTGTGTTAGGCTTGCATAGTTTTTTATTTTTTTTTATTTCACTGATGCTTCATATGAGCAGTTTTACCTTCTAGGAACTCTGATAATGCAACTCATTCGTCTTTCCTTCTGAGCTGTAATCCATATTTCATCCTATGCACATTTTATTGTAGATGCCTTGGGTGATTGGAATGCAGGCAGGGCAGACAGAACACAGCTGCTGCTCTATCCAACACTGGTTGGAGATGTAGGCTCTGTCCACCTGTTTTGCTAACTGTCCTACATCAGAGCTTATTCTTTCCAGGATTGAATGTATGTGTGTATGTGTGTGTCTGTGAGTGAGTAAGCTATAAAGGTATACCCTGGTCTTTGCTTGGTTCTCCCAGTCCCTTCTAGGGCACTGAAAAAAAAATCCTACTGTCATTTTCTCCATTTTTGATAAGATGGGCCCATTACAGGGGGAGTTTAGTATTCAGGAAAAAAAAAAATCAACTTTTTTTCTGGGTTGTTTTCTAATCCTTCAGTTTAGTTTTCTTCAAATCGGAGATTTTGGTTAGATTCCTCAGGCTTTGTCAGGTGTCTCTTCTTCCCAGAGTCAATTTTTCAGAAGTAGAGACAGAACTGAAATCTGTACTAAGCCACACTCTCTCCTGGGGTCTCTTAATTTGTTTATAAAATTTCAAAGTTTTAAAAATAGTATTTTAGACCTTTTCCTAGTTAATTTTTACAGTGATCTTTTTCTAAAATGCATTTTACATTGGGAAGAAATTCTGTGATTTTTTCATTCTGCAATGCTTACCCATGAGTTACAGTTTGACATATAGAAACAAATAAGGACGTTTATATATAGCTAGATAGATAAAGGAAACAAATATTCTATGAGAAGTTAGGTAAATTGAAGTGAAACTGTATTATGAAACAGCATACAACCATCAAAACCATATTTAAGGAGATTTTAAAAGTAACATAGGAAATGCTGTGTTAAATCGTGAAATGTTCAAGTAATACATACAGAGGAGAGTAACCTTAACTATGTAAAGAATACAGAGTTTATAGTTCAAGAAGCCTGACTAAACATATGCGTTTACCTCTCCTTCATCAAAAAATCCCATTGAAATGACAGAAGGAAATATAACAATAGCAATAAATCACAAGCAATGTGGCAATGATATGTAGCCAGGAAAAGAGCCTCTTGCATTTCAAACCAGAATAACATTTTTAGAACTGTTGAAAACACATGAAATTAGACGACCACAAAGCCCATTGGAATTGCTGAATGACCTTGCCTATCACCATCAGACTAATTGTGCAAATGTAGTTTTTATTCAAAACTTCCCTTTTCAAGAATTTACGGTAGCTCCCTATATACCCTTCCATCAAATATTAGCTCCTCTGCCTGACATTTAAAGTCTTCTAGGGCATGGTTCAACCTCCATTCAATTACATTATCCTTTTCTTCTCAGTGTGAATCCTCAGCTATAATTACTTGCTATTCTGTTTGCTTTCCCACCCCTTCCTAACTAGTGCCTTTCATCTTTGGGCCTCCTGAATCTGCTCATGTTATTCCCTCAGCCAGAAACACAGCTTTCCCTCCTATACCCACTGTCATATAAATTTTTCTTACTTTTGGGGAATAAAGAATAAAGTTTACTCTGACTTTTGGAATCTCCAAGTAATTAATTCTATTCTGTTAATTCATACTGATTGGGACACAGTTGTTAACATATATTTAGTATATATTAAATACATTAAAAAAATTACCTGGCATTTAAATGTGTAGTATATATTAAATACATTTTTTAAAAAAATTACCTGGCATTTAAATGTGAAGTCTCTTGAGGACTTCTGCTTCCTTGCAAATCTCATGATATGTACCTCCAGGCCATGGGCACAGATGTTCAGTAAATTCTAAGTTCTTTATAATACTCTGGCCATATCATGCTAGAAGTCATCTCTGGGCTTTGATTCTTGCCATTTTCTTTGCATAGAGAACCTTCTTCTGCCTTAACTTTCTTAATTAAATACCATCTGTCCTTATCCAGGAACCTGCTTGACTCTCAGGTACTCTGTGCTCCTTCTGTTTTATGCATTTTCCTCAAACAGAGCATAGATAACACTATAATTTTTTGCATCTATTTCTCTTTTCCACTAGGACATGTGTGTTGGGTAGAATTCTCAGACGCTAGCAAGATCCCTACCCCCTTGTGTATATTCATCTCCTCCGGAGTTCTGGGAATATGATGGGTTATTGCTCATAAGATTAGGTTACTAATAATTCTGCTTTGAGTTAATTAAGAAGGAGATTACTTGAGTGGTCCTGATTCATTAGGCAAATTCTTTTTTTTTTTTTTTTTTTTTGAGACAGAGTCTCGCTCTGTCGCCCAGGCTGGAGTGCGGTGGCGCGATCTCGGCTCACTGCAAGCTCCGCCTCCCGGGTTCACGCCATTCTCCTGCCTCAGCCTCCCGAGTAGCTGGGACTACAGGCGCCGCCACCACGCCCGGCTAATTTTTTTGTATTTTTCAGTAGAGAAGGGGTTTCACCATGTTAGCCAGGATGGTCTCGATCTCCTGATCTCATGATCCACCCGCCTCGGCCTCCCAAAGTGCTGGGATTACAGGCGTGAGCCACCGCGCCCACCCAGGCAAATTCTTAACAGAGACAGAGCCCTTCCTGAAGTCAGAGATTTGAAAGTTGAAAGTGAGAGCCCCTCCAGGCAAGTCACAGGACAAGGACCTCAGAGTTGCCTCTAGGAGCTTGAAATAGCCCCTGGCTGATTTCTGGCAAGACAGTGGGACTTCAGTCCTACAACCACAAGGAATTGAATTCTGGCACCAATCTGGTGAGATTATAAGCAGATGTTGTCCCTTGTAAAGCCTCCAAATGAGGGTGTAGCAGGCCGGCACTTTGATCTCAGCCTTGGGAGATCTTGAGTGGAAGAGCAAGCAAAACATGCAGGAACGCTGACCCTCTCAAACAGTAAGATAATGAATTAATTATTTTTTTCAAGCTGCTAAGTTTGTGGTGACTTGTTAAACCACAATAGAAAAAAATGAATGTGAGTGTTGCACTTTGGATTTCTTGAGAAGCAGATTCTGAAATGGCGATAAGCATCCAGGAAGTTTACTGGGGAAGCTCTTGGAATTAGCCTTGGAGACAGTGTAGGAAGCAGGGCTGAGTGGAGAGAGAAGTTGGGCTTTGTTGCAGCCACATGATGATCTCAATCTATTCCATCAGGACCTCTGAACTGCAATGGTCCTTAAGAGTTGACTGGAGTTAGATCAAGGAAACCCAGGCTTTATGTTCTCATTGTGGCCAATGGATGCAGGCTGCAACCAGGAAGGAGACATGGTCTTGGGCAAAACAACTTTCTTTGACCAAATGCAATTTCTAGATTGGGTCAAAACCTGAAGTTAACTGGGAATGTTTCCTGGATGGTACTGCCCAGCATTCACTGCAATGAGCTTCTTGAGTGTATACCATCATTTCTGTATCACCCTCTGCTAGCATAGTGCTGAGCACAAAGAGTCTGCAATACAGCAGCACCTTTATCCAAAGTTTTGCTTTCTATAGTTTTGGTTACCCGTGGTTAACCATGATCTGAAAATATTAAATGAAAAATTTCAGAAATAAATGACTCATAAGTTTTAAATTGCTTGCTGTGCTAAGTAGCATGGTAAAATTTCACAATGTCCCCACGCCATCATGAGTCATGTTTTTGTCCAGCATATCCACAGTATACACTCTCTGCCCATCACTAAGTAGTTCTCTCAGTTATGAGATACAGAAAACACAGTATACATAGATTTGATACTATCTGGTGTTTCAGGCATCTACTGGGGTTCCTGGAACACATCTCCTACAGATAACAAGGGACTTCTGTACGTGCTTTGATAAACTCACCTGGTTAAAACACCTTTTCTTTATTAATAACATATACGATATACAACAGCAGTATTTGTTTTATGGTCCTAGTTACTAGGCTTTTATTGAACAATTATCAAGCCTTTATGATGTACCTGTCCTCTTGCAGGTAGTTAAAATGAGACAGTGTACAAAATAGACAAAAATCTTGGCCCTCATAGGTAAGCAAAAACAATACAAAAATAAACTATATGCACATACACACACATGCTCATATGCATAGGTACACACATATATGTGTGCATATATATATTTTTTATATATATATATACACATAAAATTTGTTAGAAGGTGATTCATGCAGTGAGAAAAAGAAAACATAGGTCTCAGTAAGGGGTATTAGATCATTGGTGTGGGACTTGAGGAACAGGTTGTGATTTTAAACAAGATGGTACACATGAATGACATTTAGCAGATGGCATTTGAGCAAACACTTGCTCAAAGGGAGATAGCCATTATAGCTGATGGAACAAGCAACACCAAAGTCATAAGGAAGAATTGTACTCGTGTGTTTGAAGACATCAAGGAATCCAGTGTGACAGACATAGCAAGTGAGGGGAGGGTATGAGAGGAATGGGGTGGGAGGCACAGTGGGAAGCCAGGGCATTTAAGATATTGAGGACTTTGGGCTTCATGCAGCATAACTGAGTGTATTTATAAGAGAATTCTCATTGAATGTTCCCATTACACCATGCACTGAGGTAAGCACTTTTTTTATATTTCTCTGTGATTTTTTTTCGTTAGTCTTCATAAGAACCCTATGTATAAAATAGTATTATTAATGTCTATATTTTATTAACAAGCACGTTTAGTCCTAAAGAAGTCGATGAACTCACCCAAGGTCACATAGATGGTAAACGATGAGAACTGTATCTCGGCTTTCTGACACGTGTCTGTTTGGTCATAGCATTATCTTGAGTCTCCAAGTTGAATGGCTTCTATTTGATTTTGTAATGTCAAGTTACCTGAAATGATGTAGACATGCAATTCAAACTTCCACTGCTGTGCAAAGACTTAATTCTTGCTATGGTCTGAATGTTTCCATTCCCCTCAAATTAATGTTATACTGCTGACCCCCAAAGTTATGGTATTAGGAGCTGGGGAATGTGGGGAGGTGATGAAGTCACTGGGCAGAGTCATCATGTGTAAGATTAGTGCCCTTTTAAAAGAGGCCTACAAAAGACTCCTGCTCACCTCTTTCACCATGTGAGGGCACAGCAAGAAGGTGCTATCAGTGAACCAGAAAGTGAGCACTCATGAGGCATGGAATCTGCCAGTGCCTTGATCTGGGACTTCCCAGCATCCAGGACTGTATGAAAGTTCTGTGGTCTGTAAGCCATCCAGTTTATGGTATTTTGTTATAGCAGCCCAAATGCTATATGGACTTAGCCTCTATGGACTAAGATAATTGGTAAGAGGTCTTCACACTTTCTCAGCTACCAGAAAGTACATTTGAATTCAACTGAGAAAATCTATTTAGTCATGGTTTTGCCACGTTACCCCCACCCAACAAACATTTTTTATGTTTTCGTGTTGCAAGTTGGGTTCTCGGAGAGGCCTTTGGGGTCAATCCCTGTGAAAAGGAGGGAAGAGAAGGGGGAATAGGCAGAAGAGGAGTGAGCTGTGATGGAGGCCAACTGATGGCCTCAGCTGATCTCACCAGAAGCTTGGCAATCTGGTGGCTCTCAGCAAAACCTTATTCCCTTACATCAATCCATCACTGGTTGTGGGCCTCTGAAGGAGTATTGAGGCACAACACCTTACAGCATCCACCACTATCTATAGCATCAAAATGCTTTCTGATTACTTGAGTTGCCCTGGGTGCTACAAGGGAAATACAAGCAGACTCTAAGTGTGGTTTCACTGATGTTGAGATAGCTTCCTTTCATGGAAAAAGAGGCAAAAACCTCGACATTTCCCCTATTTCCCCTTTTGGTGTACAGAAATGCATTCGGTGTGGATCTATAAATTTAAAGCTAATAAGATTTCTATTCTAATGCTGCTATAACTGATAATCTAAAAAGATTCTCGAATGATTTTTGTGGTGAGGATAACCTAGATTTGTGAAGCTCCACATATCGGTTTGTGAGTGTGTATGTGTTTTAAAGCTATACTAGAAATAGAGAAGAGATACCATAAGGAAATGTATCACGTTTCCCAATGTTTCTTTCTCATGCATGCTCACTTCTTCCTTTTGCTTTCATTGTCGCTGAGGGTTATTTGCTGGCGGGACAATAGTCCCCATATCAAAGGGCTTGGTCGTTCAACTTGCCAAGCTAAGCTGCTGCTGACAGATGAGTGATGGAAAGATGTACTGTTGTATCTGTCAGCTTTGATGAGAAAAAAATGGAGCTTAGCTTAGAATCACTCTCATTTCCAGATTTTTATTTTTATTGTTATTTTTTTTCCTGAAAAGAGGAGGGATTTTTTTCTGCATTATGTAGGTCTCTTTTTCAATGCTCCCAGGTAAACCAGTCTCAAAGCACAAAGACTGAAATTCCTCTACGTTCCACAGTTTGTAGGCAAAGAATTTAGAATGTGTCTCATCACCACTTTATTCTTCTCATCACCTAGAAAAGTGACTAGCAGAATCCCCACTTGGTTTATAATAAAAGAAAGCAACAATATCATCTATGAATTAGCATACTAGTATGAATGTGCACTCTTGAAAATATATGTGCTATTTTGTATAGTCTTGTTTCCTGAGAGAGCAGTGACTTGCATTTTTATATAAACACGCTGAATGTTACGTGTGTTTAGAAAAATTTAGCATACATATTTCCAGAATACTGAAAATCTGACAAACCCTTGTGCCCTCCGGTCATTACCCAACGTTCCTTCTCTCAGAACTGCCTATTAAAAATCCTGCAGATTGTCTCCCATCCCTTATTAAATGTGCAGGAAATAAACCTAACTGCTAAGTGTATGAAGGTCTTGAAAACCATACTCTGCTGGCCATTGTCATTGACATTAAACTCCCTAAACTATTTGAAAACAAGGACATTCAAGTTAACCTTACTTCATTATTTATCACTTCAGAAGGCAACATGGATTCTCCAATCTCTGAGATTTTTAGGAGATAAGAGCTTCCAGAACCTTATCACTCAATCATAGAATCAAAGAATGTGCTCAGCTAAGACACATTGATTGACAAACCCTTTATGCACATGAGTGACAATGTCAGCTTTCAGGAAGCAGAGAAAAGATGAAGAAAAACAAAATCTCTAGATGACTCACAATTAACTAGGAAAAATTTTCTGGACATATAGAGTTCATAGGTACCTTGGGAGGAGTTTCTAATGTTTGCCCGTTAATTAAAGCATTCATTTATTTAATAATCACACATTTATTGAATGCCTATGGGGCTCCAGGATTTAAAGATACAGAGCTTAAAAACTCAGACCTTGCCTCTGCTATAGGGGTTTACAGAAAAAGAAATGAATTTATAATGCAATAGAACGAAGGCATCCCTGGAAGTATGCTCAGGAATATGGAAGGATATGGGCTGGAAACCAAACCCAAACTAGCAGACATGGGGGAAGATGTTTTGTTTTTTCTCCACGAATTCCACATGACTTCAAATAAGCTTGAAATATGAGTATGAATAAGCCAGGAGGCCCAGGAACAGGGATTGGTGAAGTGGTAGTGATGGTGGGTTGGGGTTACATAAACGAGAGAAAGGACAGCACATTCGGAGCCACCAAGGGGCAGGATTGAGAAACTGCAAGCAATTCAAGATGGCGGGAATAGAACTGATGAGGCTAGAAATAAAGAGGTTGATCTACAGGAGGAAGACAAGGGCCAGATGGAGGCCTTATAAGCCCTGCTGAGGAATTTGAACTTTATCATGAAGGCAACAGGGACCCACTGAAGGGTAAGTAAGGAAATCCTATGGACATTTCTGCTTTAGAGCTGGGAGTTACACACAGGGGTTTTAAATCCATTAGGGCCATGACATTAGATATCCAGATCGCTATATTTTCTTAATGAAATAGAATCAATTATAATAAAAAGGAAATCTTAAAAGGCACTGCAATTAGTAAGAGTAATTAATTTGTTTTGTAAAATGTGTGCAGGAGGTCACAAAGTAAGTTTTTGTTACTGAGGGTGTGGTCAAAATAAATTGAGAAGCAGTATTTTAGAAAGATCTTTCAGGCAGCTGAAAGCAGGGAGACTAGTTAAAAGATTATTCCTAGAACCGTATTATACAAGAGGAGAGAAGTGGGTCCTGCAGAATCATGGGAAGATGGGAAGAAGTGTCATTTCATTCCTGTGATGTCTCTGAGGTGAGTAAAACCTCCAGACTCTGCATTTCATGGATTGCAACATGAGACAGGGATGCCTGTGACCTCCCAAACGAAGGGCTTCCACCATGTTTGCAGTGCTGCTTTGCTCTTCCCTCCACCTGAGATGATAGTGCCCCATTTCTACATGAAAGATCCATTATTCAAAGGACAGTTAAAAATGCTGCTTTTTCCATGAAATTCCCTCAGATCTCCCTATCTAGAAATAACCTAGCATCAATCCTTTCTTCCACTGTATTACAGTCATTTGTGTAGCATGCCCCCTAAATCCCTTCTTGCTGCATCACCCTGTTGAATGGTCTTCAGAATAATCAACACTATTTGAAAAGTGCTTACAAGTGTCTTTGCATTTCTTCCTTCTCTTTCCTCTTCCAGAATGTAAGACACTTGAGGGCAGGAATGGAACTGTCTTCTTCACTATTTCAAGGGCTAGGAAGAGGAGTGACATTGAGAAGAGACTGAATAAAAAGTTGTTAAATGAAGGAATGGATTTAAAAGCACCCTGATCTGCAGTGTACCTGAAACAGCATATACTTCATATCACAACTGCAGTATCTTCATCCTTGCTCATGTTTTTTTTCCACTGCACTAAAATGCTTCTTTAAATAGAAGAATCAAAATAGTGAGATTCAATGATAAGCAGATGCTATTTTGAAATTTTATTTTGATTAGAAATGGATTGCAGTAATATTTTTACTTTCTGTGGAATGGTTATGTACATAATAAATACTCTGCCTGCAAAACATCGATGTCTTTGATTTTGTGGCTTAGAAAGTTTTTCAAATAAAAATTCAATCTGCCATTGTTTGTGTGAGTTGGGGAAAGAGGGCCCCACACATTTTGGAGCTTCCCAAATGGGCATGTTGGCAATGATTCCATGAGTCTTATCCCTGAAGTATTTGGGAAGGTCTCCAGCCTCCTACCCACTTATGTTTTTCCTTGTTTATTTTTACAGAGGAAGCCAAAATCAAGTTGAGGATATTTAATTATAGGCTGTGACTTTCTTTAGAATTAAAATAATCAGTGATACATTACCATTTTGCCAAACATCTTGTGATGCTCTTGTTTTTAAGGCTGACAACAAGTTTTAATTTAAAATGCAAACAAACCTGCTGCTTACCCCTTTGTGCTCTACCTGTTGAGAGTCTGGAAACCTGACATTGGAAGGCTTGTGCTACCTTTCATCTGGTTCAACAAGGCAGTCGCAACGGAAAGAAAACCCCAGGGAGTCAGACTCGTGATACGCTCAGGCTTTTTTAGCATTAAGATACAAGTATCTAGGGTGTGATGTCCATGCTAATGGTTGATGGAAGAATTTAAATTATTGCCATAACCTGACCATGCACAATTGTCTAACTCTCACTTTGGATTGATTACTTATATGTGATGTTGTCAACGTGGTTAAGAAAGGCAAAAAAAAATTACTGAAATCAAAATACCTGGATTGTGATTACTGTTCTGCTATAAATTAGTTGTGTAATAATTAGAGGATTCTAAAACAAAGCTATAACAACAACAACAACAACAAATATAGGACAAATGTAGTTGAATTCAGGGAATTACAGACAAATTTAAAATTAAATTCTACTTTCAGCACTTACCATTTTTGTTAGATTGGTCAAGGTTCTGCACCTCTCAGAGCCTCTGTGTTTTCATTTGTGAAAACTGGTGCATCAGGAGCTTGCCAAAATTCACTGAGTTGTGTTATTGAAATGCCTAGGAAAAATGCTGGGGATATCATTTTTTGTGTAAGTAAACTCAGGTGAACTGAAGCACTGCTGGAGCTGTTTTGGGAGAAAGTGACCAAGATCCAGAAGAGGTGGGAAAAGAGTCTTGAACAAAGAATACTTGGAGGATGAAATTCAGTAATTCAAACCTAAAATCATTCAGACATAAAGCTGTTGGTACTTTATTCTGAGGAATGTGGCTGTGAAACCTGAGTCGCATGGTATGCAGATACAACTTCTGTCTTTTTTCTGTAAATATTTAAGACCAAATAGTGCCAAGGAAAAGAACCCCCTCCCTCGGATTATCCTCCTTATGGAGTAATAAAGTCCTCTTCCCTGTAGTGTAGAAATCTGTAGCTAATCAAATCATTAGGGTGTATGCACTGGTCTTGTATAAAAAATATAATCCTGCTAAAATTTCTGTGTAAAGGAAACCATACCTTCTCTACTTTGGAATGCTGACCCCATTCCTTTGGAGCTGATGTTTCTGGGTGTCCAGCCTCAAACTTTGCCTCAAAGAAACTCTATACTTAATCACATTTTCTGAATCTAATTATTTAAAGTTGACAGGAGGAACTGGGAAGTTCACAATGGAGAAGAGAAGGAAGCATATTAAAAAGAGAAGTGGGTTGAGAGTTGGAAATATGATTTATCCACTCAGCACTGCCACTAAATATGTATGCCTTGGGAGGCTGGTGACTGTCCTATTCTGGACCAATTTTTCTTGGTTTAAAAAATGAGAAAGTCGAAGTGGATGACCTTTGAAGTCTCTCACTGCTCTCACAATCATTTGAGTCTAAGGATAAACCAAGCAGCTACTTGCAATTTTTTTAAAGTATTAATATATGGTAGGAGGAATAGACTTATTTAGTGCTGCTATGGAAGGCAGCACAAAATTATGTTATTTTATAATGCTACCTGAGAAAAGCAAGGTACAAGTTGTATATATAAGTACATTCTTGTTTTTTCTTTTCTTTTCTTTCTTTCTTTTTTTTTTTTTTTTTTTTTCTTAACATTGTTTCACTCTTGTTGCCCAGGCTGGCATTCAATGGTGCAATCTTGGCTCACCACAACCTCCATCTCCCAGGTTCAAGCAATTATCTGGCCTCAGCCTCCTGAGCAGCTGGGATTACAGACATGCGCCACCATGCCCAGCTAATTTTTTGTATTTTTAGTAGAGATGGGGTTTCTCCATGTTGGTCAGGCTGGTCTCAAACTCGCAACCTCAGGTAATCCACCTGCCTCGGCCTCTCAAAGTGCTGGGATTATAGGCATGAGCCACCGCACTGGGCCTTACTCCAACTGTTTTAAATGTGCTTATAAATACTTGAATAGAAGGGTATATATATTAAAATACTCATTTTCCAAGTGGGCAAATTTTTACAGGCAAATATTTATTATTTTATCTACATTTTTCTTTATTTTCAGATGTTCTCAAGTGAGCATGTCTGCTTCTATAATATAAAAGTTTTTAAAATAGAAAAACAATAAATTATATTTTGAAAACCAAGAAAATAGTTGATATTCAACTGTCTGGACATCTGGATTGTTATCAAATCCATGGGTTTTGTGCTGTAGGTAGGAATACAAAACTGTCATGCACAATTCCTGATTAACAATCTTTTTATTTTGCAAGCATCTTTTGTCCTTCATCCTCATCCAGTATCTAGCATCACAGGCTACTACAGGAAAGCTGAGGCCCCATGCACAATGAAACCACATAAACTGAGCTCAGAGAAACGCAGCTTGATGAAATAAAGTAGTTGAAATGGAAAAACAGTTCCCTATATTCTTCCTGATTCCTTCAGGTTACCTGCTCCAACTATGGCTAAAGTCCTGGAGAGTTTTGATTGCCAGTCACTTCTTGATCATTTCTTTGAGTCTCTATTCTTTCCTGGTTTAAGCCTTTAACCCTATCCTTCCAGAGCTCCTGGCATGAAAGGGGCTAACTAAGGTCCTAATGATTATAATACAACAAAACTCTGGTGTTGGCTCCAGGAAGGGAAAGAACCATTCAACATCAATGTGCTATAATCCAAAGAAAGGATTTGGTTTTATTGTGAGCAGGTGACTCATGTCAGGTGCCTGCAAAAAGCTAGAAAAAGGCAACTTTGTGAAAGTCATCAAGCTGTTAATCTAGTTTAATCTCCTCAACCAGCAAACACTGGAAAAGAGCATACAAAATTCCAGGCTCAGTGCTGGGCATTAGGGTAGCATAAAGGTAAAGAAATCTCAAGGTACTCATCAGGGATGGCAGCAAGCAGAGATGTGAAGAATCAGTTACGATGCTGAGCCGTGGGCACACCACTCCATGTTATACGCAGTTAGAATGCAATGTGTATGTGAATGTGTCTTCCAACTTAGGCAGACATGAACAATGAGAAAAGGTGTTTTAATACTGAATGAGAATTTACTGAAAAATATGAGAAAAAGAAAAAAGAGATATTTAGGTGGATGCAAGTGCCCCTATGGAGCCTCAGACATATGAATAGGTATATGCAGAGGGAGATTAATTGCTTACTTTCATTAATATTTAGTGGGAGCCTATGCATATTAGAAACTATACCAGGAACTGTTTTAGGCCATGAGAATCCCAAGCTGAGCTTATATTGTGTGAGGAAGGGAGAAAATAAACCTATTAACAAATAAAAGTATAATTCCTACTCTGCCCTCAAGGAGGTGGAGATTATCTCCCCACCCCTAAGTGTGGGTAGCACATAGTACCTTTCTTTCAAAGAACACAGCGTGGAAAGGAGTTGGAGGAGAACAACTTTCCGGTGGAGAAACATGACAAACTTTTCCTCCACCAGGTCATGAAGGTCAACATCAACAGTCATAAATCATGTGCGTAACATTTACCTTTGATATACTGCGATGAAAAGGGCACTTCGCCTCTGCAGTCTTTCTCCCCAGTACACATAACTCTAGTCTAATCATGAGGAAAAATCGGACAAATTTCAGCAGAGAAAAATTTTATAGAATACATGACCAATGCTCCTGAAAATATTAAAAGTCATCAAAAAGCAGTAACGTGTGAGGAATTAGCCCAGCAGAGAGGAGACCAAGGAGACATGACAGCTGAATGTAATGTGCTGTCCTGGATGGGATTCTGGAAGGGAAAAAGGACCCTAAGTAAAAACTAAGGAAATGGGAATAAAGTATGGACTTTAGTTAATCATAATGCATTGATATTTTTTCATTCATTGTGACGTATGTACCCCTAATGTAAGTTGTTAATAATAGGGGAAACTGAGTGTATACATTATGGACTCTATACCATCTTCATAATTTTTCTGTGAATCTAAACCATTTTCTAAAAATGTATAATACAAAGTCAGTTGATGATAAATGCTATGAAACATAGTAAGGCAAGGAATGGGGTCAGGAAGGGGCTAGGAAGTGTGGGGTCTTTTTGGAAAAGGCCCTAAGGGAGGCCTCCATGAGCAGGTGTATTTGAAAGAGGCCTGAGTGAAGAGGGAGAACGCGTGCCAGCACATAGGAATGCAGATCCTAAGCCCACAAGGCCGAGACACGCTTGTTGTGTTTGAAGGACAGCATGCATGCAAGCATGCATAGAGCGCAGTGAGCTAGCGGGAGTATGATGAGGTTAGAAAGGAAGCTGAGGCTAGATTATGTAAAACTTTGGGGGCCATAGTAGAGGATTTGGATTTTACTTGGAGTAAGATTGGACAGTGTTGCATGATTCACCTTGTGTATTCCTAAGATTTTCCTGGTTGTTGCCTGGACTATAGATAGTAGATGGCAGAGCAGAAACAGTTGAACACCTAGTAACCTATTGCAGTGGACTAGTTAAATGGTGATGGCTACCTGGGCCAGGATGGCAGTGGTGGCATTGGTGAGTAGTAGTCAGGTCTTGGATGTGTTTTGAAGAAACATGGGCATGCTGATGCATGAGAATCAGGGAAAAAGAAAAAATTAAGGATGTTTTAAAATTCTTTGGGAAATTGGGTGGATGATTGATAGGTGGTCTGGGTCCATAAAACGAATGAGAAGAATGGTGGAATAAAAGGTTGCAGATGGGGTTAATAGATTTGGTGGTGTAAGGCTGAAGACCTTCTCTGATTAAATCTATTTTTTTTTTGTTCAGAAATGAGAAGCAGGTCAGTAAGCTGGGAGGAACTTAGGAGCAGCAGATCTCAATGGTAAACCAAGAATTCAAATTGAGAGATGTGAAGTTTGAGATTCATGTTAGGCTTCCAATTAGAGAATCAGATGGGTAGTTATGTAGGTGACTTTGGAAAGCCAGGTGGTGATAGGAGCTGAAGTATACACTTAGTTACCCCAGTTTATAAGAGTGTTTAATCAAGCATAAATAGTGAGTTTACACAGGGAATGACTGCAAGTCAGAGGTGTCTGAAGACTGAGCCCTCTGGAACTCCAAGAGTGAGTGGTCAGGAAGAAAATAATTTAACAAATGGACATTTGATTGATGTAGAAGTAAAAGCAAAAAGTGATTGTATTCCCAGAGCCAAATGCAAAAGTTGTTTTAAGATAGTAATCAACTGTGTCAAATGCTACAAAGAGTCAATTAAGTAAGCTCGGTGGTGGGAACTGACCAGTGAATTAAATCCCTTGATAAAGGCATGTTAGAGTAATGATGAGAATAAAGGCATGACTTGATGGAATTCAAGAGAGATTAAAGGGTGAGACAGTGAAAACAGTGTAAGCAACACGTACTGTAAATTTTGTCAAAAAGAGGAAGGAAATGTTAATGGTATCTGTTGGAGGAAATATAAATTTTTGTCCTATTGTTTATTTATTAAGCACAATTTTTATTTGATGAAAATGATCAAATAGAGAAAGAATAGATGACGGCATGGAAAGAGATGGCAAAAATTGTAGGAGTGAAGCACTTTAGGGACAAGAATAAATAGGACCCAGGTCACAAATAAAGGGATTTGCTTAGATAGGGGATCTGAGTCCATTCACTGAAAGAGAATAATAGTGGAGTAAAAGGGTGCAGATGGGGTTAACAGATTTGGTGTAAGGCTGAAGACCTTCTCTGATTAAATGTATTTTTTTTTTTTTTTCAGAAAATGAGAAGCAGGTCACCAGCTGAAAATGAGGATGGGGAAGTGATGATTTAGTATTTTAGGAAGTGAAGAAAAAGTGAGAAATAGTTGTTTTGGTGAGTAGTAGAGTGAACTGGATGAGGAAATATAATAGATTTCCTGGACAGTGTTTGGATCATACATTTGAAGTTAAGCACAGTTAGCATGTATTGTGATTTATCCAGCCTCAATCATCTTGCAAGGGTGCTAGAGACAAAAGCAAAAGTTGAATTTAAGCCAAAATTCAGATTTTGCAGATGATTATGATGAAGGAAACAGGCAAGAAAGAGAATGACATAGACAAGTAATGAGATGATAACAATAGATGAATCATATAGACTTTCAACTGAATACAGAGGTAGTGACAAACTGAAGGAAGATGGAGAAGAAAAGGGGAAAATGTTAATTTTCCTATCTAATGAGTTGTTGGAGTGTTGGACCAAGAAATCTAGAGAAAGTAGAAATGGAAAATGAGTGTTGCTACACAGAAGACTAGATGCTGAGGTGGAATATTTAATTATGTTTGAGTTATTGGTAAGGACAGTCTAAGAAATGGCCCAGGAGGTGAGAACAGTTAGACAAAGGAAGGTAGAAATGTGAGATGGGGTGTTTGGAGGATAAGAAGACAAGGTATTGAGAAGCTTGAGTAGTAGATGGTTTTGAGTGATCAAGGATGATGCTAAGAGTAGTAAGTAGTGGAGAAACTGAGTTAATTTAGGTGCTACAGTCTTGCAAAAATTAGGAGGATTACTCAGAAGGATAGGAATGTGACAAAGGAAAAAGAAAAGTGGGTGGTATAACTTTGGAGTATATTTGTCAAAGAAGCTAGAAGGTTTAGGGAGGAAGAAGGAGCAACATTCTGGAACTGAGAATGGAGATCAAAGAGGACACTTATCCTAGGCCCAGTGAAATAAGAAAGATATCACACCATGGGAGGGCTGTAGGGAAGGATGACCTCTGGGATGAGCCAGGTTTGTAGAATGGAAGGTAAAATAAATATTCAGAGAAGCTGTTGAATATATAATATGGAGATTTTACTTTTCCTAGAGTTTAAATTCTGGAGAAAGTATTTTGAGGAGTCTGGAAAGGATTACAGCTTGAGTCCCATGAGGGGACTTACAGAACAGTGGATGGAAGAACAAGTTTTGACTTATTGTAGTAATAGAGACAAAAAGGCATCATGCTAGTGTTCTCTTAGAGGGAGAGGGGGAAACTACCAGGATATACACGAAGACTGAAAAAGAGAGTATGAATATCCTGATTAGGAAAGGTCACTTGAGCAATTTGTAGTAATGTAGCAGACAGTGTTGGATGGAGAGAAAGTGGAGTTCTAGGAGCCTCCAGGAAGTCCAGCTGTGGGCACTGTTGATACCAAAAAATGAGGTTAAGACAGCAAGCTAAAGTCATGGGAGAAAATTTGGATTTAGTCTTTAGGCATTAGGATGCTGTATTAGGTTGAATAATGACACCCTCTGATATGGTTAGGCTTGGTGCCCCCACCCATATCTTGAATTGTTATCCCCATAATCCCCATAGTCCCTCCATGTCAAGGGATAGACCAGGTGGAGGTAATGGAATCATGGGTGTAGTTTCCCCCATGCTGTTCTCGTGAGAGTGAGTGAGTCTCACAAGATCTGATGGTATTATAAGCATCTGGCATTTCCCCTGCTGGCACTTCTCCTTCCTGCTGCCTTAAGAAGAAGGTGCCTTGCTTCCTCTTCACCTTCCACCTTCCACCATAATTGTAAGTTTCCTGAGGCCTTCCCAGCCATGCAGACTGTGAGTCAATTAAACCTCCTTCCCTTGTAAATTGCCCCATCTCAGGCAGTTCTTTATAGCAGTATGAAAACAGACTAATACACCCCCTCCCCAATAATATGTTCATAACCACAGAACCTGTAAATGTAACCTTATTTGGAATAAGTGACTTTGCTTATGTAATGAAGTTAAGGATCTTGAGATATAATCATCATGGATAAGTGTAAGCCTTAAATCGAATGACAAATCTTTGTGACAGAAGAGAAGACAAAGAAGAGAAGATAAAAGAAGAGAAGAGAAGACAAGACAACAAAGACACAGACACAGAGAATAATGCCACGTGAAGACAGAGGCAGAGATTGGCGTGAGGCAACAAGCCAAAGAGCACCAAGGGTTGCCAGCAGCCACCAGGAGCCGGGATAGAGGCATAGAACAGATTCTCCCTCAGTGTCCAAAAGGAACCAACCAAATACCTTGGTTTCACACTCTAGCCTCTAGATCTGTGAGTAAACAGGCTTCTGTGGTTTTAAGCCATCAAATTTGTCATAATTTGTTATGACAGTCCTAGAAAACTAATCCATATGCCTAGGTAAGAATAACTTAGTCAATATATGAACACATATGCATGACTGCTAGCACTTATGAAGCAGCTAGTTCTCAGAGACCTGTGGCCAGCATGGTCTGAGATATCCTCAGCCCAGAGTGCTTATTGAATTGATAAAAACTCATAGTAATTACATTACTGAATGCTATTCTAATATTGTGTTAGAAATAACTTTATGTTAATAGAATGGGCAAAGATATTGGAATAAATTAGTTGCATGAGAAAAAAATATTGTGTGTAAAAAAGAACAGGTCAAATATTTCAGTAGATGAACTAACCCAAAGACAGTTTTCTGAAGCTGGCAGGACTCCTTCTTCATAAGATCAGCAAGAACTGATTGACCAGCATGCCTTGGGGTATGAAGGGACAAGAAGTTTGGTCTGACCTGACTTTGTGCCTTGACCTAGGAATGGCCCCCACAATACACCATGGTAAACAAAATAACGAATCTCTGCAGAAATTCTCTTGGTCTTTTTCTGTTTGTTCTTCAGTCTTCATGGATTCTCTGGTAGTTTCCACTGTCTTCCCCCATGATGCGGAGAAGATTTCTCCAGTCTGCTTCACCCTGTAAAGCAGATTGTCCATGATCTCTGGCTCCTCTGGCTCTGCTACCAGGAATGGCTCTAGTTTCCCAAAGACAGCCTGGTCTTGGCCCACCTGGTAGATGCTTCCTCTGACTTCTCTGTGATAGGTGACGGACTTTTGCATTATTAATTTGTACAACAATTCGACCAATATTTTACCTCTTACTCTTTGCCAAGCATTGTTTTAGGTATAGGAGATAAAAACATCTCATACAGCATATATTTTAGTGAATGAGCAAGAAAATTACCATGTAAAAACATAAGTGCCACTTCAGAAAAGAAACAAAATAAGGAAATATACAAAGAAGACTGTTATTTTGGAAAGAGTGATGAAGACAAACTCTAAGGGGTGACAGTAGAGCAGAGATATACATTATCATGCATGTGGGGAAGAATATTTTAGGCAGAGAGAAGAGCAAGTGAAAAGCCCTTAGATAGATGAACTTCCTATAAGCAAGTAACAGCAGGATGCTGTGAACTGAGTTGGGGGAAGAGATTAGACTAGAGAGATTGGATTTAAGGTCATTGTTTTAAATGAGAGTGGAGGAGTCAAGGGAGCCACATAAACTGATTTATATTTCCAAAGTATCACAATGGCTTCAGGGTGAAGGAGAGAGAATAGAAGCCAATAGTGGACTTGGAGAACCATTTGAGAGATGTCCTCAGTAGATGAGATGAGAGATGATAGTGACTGGGATGATGGTGACAAAGGAGGAAGTGCAGCAAAGCAAACTGATTCCAGGAATATTTAAGTCAACAGAATGTGCTGGTGGACTTAAAAATGGATGTGAAAGAAAGGGAGGAATCAAGACTCCTGGGCTTTGGACTAACAATTTGATGAATATTGATTATATTTACTGAGATGAGGAAGGCTGGTGAAGCGTCATGTTGAGATAGGAGGTGGGAAACAAAAGAGGTCTGTTTTTAGATATTTAAGTCTGCAATGTATTTCTGATGCTTCCATGAGACATTGTGTAGGCAGATAGAAATATGAGTGTAATGCTCAGGAGAGAAATTGAAGCTAGAGTTACAATTGTGGTGTGCAAAGTCATGAATAAGGATGAGCTCATCCAGGGAGTGAGTGGAGGATGAAATTTCCATGCTGGCAAAGATAACAAAGAGGAGAGATAACAAAGAGGCCTGGAAAATCTTCAAATCTGCAAAACAGTATTGCTGCCACCCAAACTATTCTCTTGTGTAAGACAGATGGACACAGAACTGATGGAATGGTGTCAAAGGCATCATCACAAACTTCAATATTAAATTGAAGTTGTAATTTATTTGTCTTCCAATTACATTGGGACACTGGGCAAATGTACTAATCTATTGTGACTTGGGGTGTGTGTGTATGTATGTGTGGGGGGCTGGGTGTGCTCTGTGTGTATTTATGTGAATACATGGACTTTTAAAATATGGATGATTATGAAATATGTTAAAAATGGATAACCCATGTCCACTTGTTTTGCATTATAAAGCTTCCTTCCTGAGAAGCTATGTTAAGAAACATTGGGGACAACATTTTTTTTTTTTTTTTAAAGAGAAATTGAGACTATTGTGTCCTGGCATCAGGTCACCATCAAAATGAGTTTGAGTTTGGTATTACAGAGGATGAGAAATTTAGTGGAAAAATTTCAGAGGAACTTTGAGATGTGGAATTAGAGCTTAATAATGTGGTCAAGGCTGGAGATATGAATTTAGGTGTCTTCCATTTATAAGTGAGTTTTGAAATCATAAAAATGGACATGTTTTCCAAGAAAGAAGCATGCCCAGAGAAGAGAGGGCAGGGAGTAAAGCTGTGTCCTTGTGTAAGTGTATGGATTCTTATTTGACTGCTAAACTTATACAACACAGAGAAATGTCATTCCAAGAAGCTTGAAGCCTAGCATGTGGAAGCGTCACATTAAATATTTTTCCAGTTCATGAAAACATGGAGTAAATGAAGATGTAGTTGAAAGGAAAAGAAATTTGCACAGAAATCTGAGAAGAAATAGTTGGAGATATAGCAGCAGAACCAAGTTAGAATGTTCTCAAAATAGGCAGCATAGAAAACTAAGAATTCTGAAGTTTTTTAAAATGTTAAAAGATAGAGGAGTTCAGTTAGCAATGAGTCAATATTCATAGTTTATTGTTGACCTTGATGACAGCAGTTTTAACAGGATGCAGTAGGAAATGCAGAGGAGTCATAAATCCAGGGAAAAAAGTGAGGGTGAGTCTCTGAAGGCTTCCTGAAAGAAGTGTTACTAGGCTAGAGTCTTAAATGGCTAGGAGGAGTTTCCCAGGAAAAGTCAGAAAGGATGAAAAATATTAGTTAATATTTTCCAATCACTTTGTGTCCTATTCCTTTTGAATGAACCCCTGACAGCTCTATGGAATGTGATTCTTATTCACAAATCCTATCTTATACTAACTAAAAAGAATCTCACATCAATCAAGTTCTAATAATGACTGTATAATTTTTTAGTACCTTTTATGTACCCGAACCTGTGCCAAGTACTATGGTAGATCCAAAGATGCCAGAACACTGGTTGGTTCTCAAAGTGCGTACGCTACATTTGCAGATCAAAACAAACTGAGGTCCATTTATAAAGCACGTATTACGTGTCTTGTCCTATCCTCTGGATCACGGGCATTAAGATAAAAACACAAGGCATGTCTTTGGGGAATTCATAGTCTAGTAGTATTTAGATATACATGCAAACAGACACAGTTTCTCATGACCTATGATATGACAGGGTAATGTGAGAATAAGGAGGAGGGATGCCTAACCGAGGTCACATGACGGATCATGGAACGTATAGAATGGGTAAACCTTGAGTGCAGTCTTGCAGGGGAGTCTATCTAGGAAGTTATCTAGGTGAAGTTATTTAGGAGAAGCGGAATATCCTTCAAGGGTTAATGCAGAGATCTGAGAGAGTAAGCTGCATTTGAATATCCTTCAAGGGTTAATGCAGAGATCTGAGAGAGTAAGCTGCATTTGAATATCCTTCAAGGGTTAATGCAGAGATCTGAGAGAGTAAGCTGCATTTGAGCATTCAGAATAAACACCTGAAAAGTAAAATATGAAGGTGAGGGTGACAGAGAAAAGACTTGAGAGCATGAATTTTGGCTATAAAATGATACCTTCAGATTATCCAGAAAAGTGTGACTTTCTAACCTTTTAACAATTCCATATTTCTTAGTAAACCTTCCAATAACATTGTCTTTATTAACAGCTTCTACAAACCCACTAGCATGATGGAATTCTGCTTCAGCACATCTGGATCCCAAATGGTCGTTATTAGTCATTTCAAAGCCATCGCTTATTTTATTTATGACTGGCTCCAATAAACACACTATTTCTACATGGAATTTCATGTGAACTTTTGACAGTGATGACTATTCAACATTTAGCCTCTCATCTCTTCTACGCCTCACAGTAGTTAAGGAGCACTCACTCAACCAGAATTTATTGAGCACTTACTACATGTCTGGAACCAGGCCAGGTGCCTTACAGTGGTGCTTCTCAACCTTCCATATCCAAATTTACTCTTCCTAAACATTAACTATCACCCTCAAAAACATATCAATTGCAATTTCAAAATTAGCTTCAATTTAGAACCGTAGATATTTACAAAGACATTAATTTTGATATAGAGATGCTTAAAGGTTTTTCTTGGCTCATGTGATGACAAGAGAAAGACAAAGGTGCACTTGATTGCTTGTTAAGAACTTCTCTATCCTAAATTTATATGTTCGTTTAACTAATATTTATTGAAAGTCAACTCTGCACTGAGCACTGATCATATCTGGGATACTTCAATGAACACAACAAATTAAAAAAAAAAAAACCTGAAATGGACCTTAATCTAGGAAGTTCAGACAGTAATATACACAAACAAAATAAACTAAACAAAGTTTATCTTCCTGTTTGAGTTGAAGGTGCTGCTGCTGCTGCTGAAATTCATCCTCAGTGCAAATAGTGGTCTCAAAATGCATGTGGAAGATTGCAGGACAAGGGAATAAAAAAACTTCCCTTGGAATCTTTCAGTCAGAGATTGAGCATTGGTTACTTAAGCTCACAGGCAGATATAGAGGTGGCTATGGAGGTCCCTGGAATCAGACGACCTTGGTTCAAGTCTTGGTCCCCCCACTTCCAGGCAAAGTGCCTTCAGCAAGTTACCTGGCCTGTCTTTGTCTCATCTTCTCGCACGAAAAAAGTAGCATTAATCTTTCCATAATAGTGATGTTGTGAGAATTAAGTGAGATAATACACATAAAACACTGAGAGATGTGGAGGATCAAGACGGCTGATGGCAAGTACCCGTGTCTGACATAGACTAAATTCTCGATAGATATCACCTATTATTATTCCTCAGAAGAGAGTTTCATTCACGTGTTTAACAGAAACTTTCAGCTCCAATGTGAAGAAAATATCTTCTGCAGACAGAGTAGATGAGATTTGATACTTGCCCTCAAATCACTTTCAAGATCTTTGTCCTTGAGAGTCTCATCAATCCGAGAAGATGAAGAGATGTTTTAGTACCAATTCGCGGTGTTCATAGATATATTTTGGCTATAAATGGTGAAGTATGTCATAATAGGTAAAGCTATTGGAATTTGTCCCTAAGCTTTTTGTGTCATGTATTCAAAGCTTCAAAATGTATGTTTTTATATGCTGAACAGAACTGTAAAGCGTAATTGCGGAAAGTTTGGAGCAAATGTTTGTTTTAATGGTTTTCCCAAAGCAGCTTATTTCCCCTTGATCACTAACAACCATACAATTGAAGAACTTTGTGATTGGTCTTCAGATTTGCATAGAGACAGGCAGTGGCCATGTTTTTATCTTTACTGCACTTGTCTTGAATGTCATCAGCTGATAGGAAGCATAGCAAGACTGAAGGCCTCTTGTGAATTAATGGGCAATTTTAGTTGTCAAAGCCAGGTAGAGAATAATGGAAGGAGTTCTTGAAATTAAAGTGCATCTATGAGTGTGTGTTTAAATGAATTTTATTTGTTTTGTTTTTCTTGTCTTTATTTCTTTTTTTTTTTTTTTTTCTAGCAGAAGAAATCCTGACTCCCCTGCAGAAAGCTTGGCTGACTCAGAGTCAGAAGAGGCACTCTTTATTAATTTCAAATTCACCTCATTCACTCCAGGACATAGCTTTAAAGGAAAAAAAAATTAGCATTTTTTTTGGTAGTATCCTAGGTTACAGAAAGCATCAATTCTTCTTTACATAGTTAAACACAATTCCTCTTATCACTGAAGGCTTTGAAACTAAAAGCCAAAAAGAGTGACAACCATATATTTGAAAAATGTTGTTGATCTTTTTTGCTACATTACCAGTTTGGCACTTAACTGAAATTTCTTTTAACATTTATAATCCAAGCAATGTTTTCCAAAGTAGTTATTCTATACACTTTTATAAGTTTTTCAATGTTTTGTTTTTTAATTTTCTATTTCATAAAATGTTTTCTTAAGCTGTGAATTCCTGGTACTCTTTAGTCCAGTATTGCCTAGCTTCACGTGTAGAAAAAGCCAAATTAATCAACCAATCACACAAACAAACAAACAAATAATAAAGAACATTTGTTTAAATAATGTACAATATAAATATTTTTTACTTAACTAATTTTTAAGTCAAGAGAGCTCGGCTCAGGTTTAAAACATAAAACTCATAGACAAATTTCTATACTCTTCTTTGCAATGTATACAAAAACCACAGACTAGGAATGCACTGGAGGTTGGCATTGGCCTTGATATTTGACCAAATCTGATATTTGGCTTCTACATTAGTATTCAAAGGGCTTAATGTCTACTTCAGTAAAATTTTAATTTTGTGATCAGATAGAGTACCATTGATCAGATAGATTATCATCAATCTAGTCACAATAAAGGCATGAGTACCAGGAGCACAGACAATTTTGACTCCTTAATGCCTAAATATTATTTTTCAGATATAAAAATATTTACCTGAGACTTGAAGTGAACATTTCTCTCCCTACTTTTATACATGAAACAATTGTCCATTTGGTTGAAGAGTAAATGTATGTTTACTATTACAAGCAGAAAATGCTATAAAAATAAACAATGTTGATTATGAAAAATGTTAATTTAATTTTAAAAACCAATAAAGAATTCACCAGTAAAGCCATCTGGTCCTGAGTTTTTCTTTGTTGAGAAGTTTTTGATTGTTGACTCAATCTCCTTATTCTCTATTGGTCTGTTCAAACGTTCTATTTCTTCATAATACAGGCATGGTAGGTTGTAAGTTTCTAAAAATGTATTTATTTCTTCTAGGTTATTCAATATGTTGGCAAATAATTGATCAGAATAATCACATGATGTTTTTATCTCTGTGGAATCAGTTGTAACATGTTCTTTTACAGTTTTGTTTTTATTTCAGTCTTCTGGTTTTTTGTTTTTTTCTAAAAGCTAAAAGTTTATCAATTTTGTTTATCTTCGCAAAAAGCCAACTTTTAGTTCTGTTGATTTTTTCTATTGTTTTCCTATTCTATATTTAGTTTATTTCTGCTTTAATATTTATTATTTTCTATGTCCTATTAACTTTAGGCTTGCTTTTTCCTCCTTTTTCTAGCTCATTGATTTGTAAAGTTAGGTTGTTTATTTGAAATTTTTCTTCTTCTTTAATATACATTTTTATCACTATAAGCTTTTCTCTTAGAACTGCTTTTGCTGTACCTCATTAGTTTTGGTATGTTTTCTAAATTTTGATATATTTTCTAAATTCCCTTACAATATATTCCTTGACCCATTGGTTATCCAAATTCCACATATGTGTGATTTTTTCCTTCTTTCTGTCATTTTTAGTTTGGTATTTTTAGTTTTTAGTATTTTTTTGTAATTTTCTTTTTGGTATTTTTAGTTTCTGTTATTCATTCTTAGTTTCATTCATCTCTGTTGGAAAAGATACTTGGTATAATTTCAATCTTCTGAAATTTATTATGACTTCTGTTGTGACCTTATATGTGATCTACCTTGAAGAATATTTCATGTACATTTGAAAAGAATGTATTCTGCTCTTGTAGGCAGAATGTTCTGTTTGTGTATGTTAGGTACATATGGTGTATAATGCTGTTCCGGGGGAATTAACAATAATCCTTCAAAAACTCTTCCAAAAAAAATAAAGAAGTATTATTTCCAAACCAATTTTATGAACTCAGCATTATCCTGATACCAAAACAAGACAAAGACACTATAAGAAAAGAGAACTAGAGGCCAATATCCTTGATAAATACAGATGCAGAAATCTTTAAAATATTAGCAAACTGGGGAAAACTGGCTATGTGCAGAAGAATGAAACTGGACTCCTACCTCTCAATATATAAAAAAATTAACTCAAGATAGATTAAAGATGTTAATGTTAAGACCTTGAACTATAAATCTCCTAGAAGAAAACCAAGGGAATATTCTTCTGTACATTGGCCTAAGCCGGGAATTTATGACCAAGTCCTTAAAAGCAAATGCAACAAAAACAAAAATTGACAAGTGGGACCTAGTTAAATTAAAAATCTTCTTCATAGCAAAAGAAAGTATCAACAGAAAACCTATAGAATCAGAGAAAATATTTGCAATCTGCGTATCTGAAAAAGGACTGATATCCAGAATCTATAAGGACCTTAAATCAAGACAAAACAAATTACTTCATTAAAAAGTGGTCAAATGACATGAATGCACACTTTTTAAAGAAGACATACAAGCGACCAATGAACATATGAAAAATTCCCCATATGACTAACTATCAGAGACATGCAAATCAAAACGACAATGAGATACCATCTCACATCAGTCAGAATGGTTACTACGATAAAGTAAAAAGTAACATGTTGGTGAGGTTGTGGCAAAAAGAGAATACTTGTAAACTGTTGGTGGGAATGTAAACTAATTCAGCCCTTATGGAAAGTAGTTTGAACATTTATGAAAGAGCTAAAAATACAACTTCCATTCAACCCAGTGGTCCCGTTACTGGGTATATACCCAAAAGAAAATAAATTGCTGTACCAAAAAGACACATGCACTTATATGTTTATTGCAGCACTATTCACAACAGCAAAGACATAAAATCAAACTAAGTACCCAGCAATAGTGGACTGGATAAAATAAATGTAGTACAGACACCATGGAATATTATGCAGGCATAAAAAAGAATGAAATTATTTGCTTTGCAGTAACATGGATGCAGCTGGTGGCCATTATCCTAAGTGAATTAATGTAGAAACAGAATACCAAATACTGCATATTCTCACTTAAGTGAGAGCTAAACATTAGGCACACATACACATAAAGATGGGAAAAATAGACACGAGAGAACCCAAAACGGAAGAGAAAGAGGGACAAGGGGCAAGGGTTGAAAAACTACCTATTAGTACTATGTTCTCTGTATGGGTGATGGAATCAACATAAACCCAAACCTCAGCATCATGCAGTATACCTGTATAACAAACCTGCACGTGTACCATGAATCCAAAATAAAGAATATATATTTTAAAAACTAGCGAAATAAATTTGATAGCACATTTTTTACTTCTTCTTTAAATATTTGTGAGAATTCACCAGTGAGGTCATCTAGTCTGGGGCTTTTCTTTGTTGGGAAGTTTTTGGTTTCTGATTAAGTCCTGCTTGTTGTAGGTATATTTAGATTGTCTACTTTTCTTGCATCGTTTTGGTAGTTTGTGTCTTTGTAGGAATTTGTTCATTTGATCTGCAGAGCATTCTTTCATAATCCTTTCAATTTCTGTCAAGTCTGTAGTGATGTCTCTAGTTTCACATCTGACTAAGTATTTTTGCTTTGTGATTAATTTTTTGTTAATCAATTTACTTAATGACTGACTAATTTTATTGATCTTATCAAAGATCCAACTTTTGGTTTCACTGATTCTCTCTATTGTTTTTCTATGAACTATTTTGAATGTGGCTTTCTAATATTAACTGTATTCAGTGCTTTTGCATGCTGTAATTTCCTACAGAAACTCTTTCCCAGCTTTGCTTCCCAAACTTTAGGGAGTCTTTTGTACATCACAACTACAGTCTTTTGCCCTGATCGCTGGGTTTTTGGTTCATCATCAAATGGTTTTGAGCAATGCCTTCTCCTTTTTCTCCTTGATTGAGTTCTGAGTTAGGTGAAAGAGAGATAAGCATCTTGCATAGTCCTTCATGTAGCCTCTAGACTAGTTAGAACAGACAAACACAATAATTTTCAAATAAAGTCTGCTCAGCTCCATCCAGAACTAGGGACACGGACTACACTGGAAATGCAGGGTGTCACTTTCAAGTCTGCAGCAGAACTAGGAAGGGTAGCCAAGGGCAACTGAAAATGCCACAAACTTTTTCTACTATTTTTATGTTGCTTTTTTCTTGATTCAACATTCACTTACTTCCTGTATGCTTTTGACCATTTTCCAGGGCTCTGACAAAGCTGTTTCTTACAATTCTGCTTGCTTTTTGATATTTTTGCAGAGGAACAGGTATCTGAAGCCACTTGCTCATCAGTTTGCTTACCTCGCCTATCCAAATTTATTTTTGATCCCAGAATTTAATTCTATGATGGTGATCAGTTTTGGCCTCAACATTCAGCCACCTTGTAAAATTGGGCCTTTTGACATTTGGCCAAAATGTGTATTCATTTCACCTCATTATTGAAATGGGAGGAATTTTCCTTATCCCCCTAGCATGGCCAGCGACAGGGACAGGGGCGTGGCTCACTTCTTCGGTGGGGAGCATTTTTGGGCTTCCACCCCATGGCGATGTCTAGGGTTGAGTGTTTACAGCTCCCAAGCCCCAGTGGATGTGTGTTACAGTACGCTCTTTCAGTTTGGCCGTCCACAGGTGGCTTGTGTTTAACTCTTCAGTTAGACCCTCTGCCTTATGGCAAGGACAGAGGGATTTCTGTATCCTGGGTTCTTGCCTTAGTGTACCGAAAAAAATCAGATCACACGTGGGCTTGGAGGATGGGTGCAAGGTGTTATTGAGTGGTGGAAGTAGCTCTCAGCAGATGGATGGGGGGCCAGAGGGGGATGGCTGGGAAGATGGTCCTTCCCTGGAGCCTGGCCTGTCAGCAGCCAGGCTCTTCTCCAACCGCCCGCCCTTGGCCAAATTCCCCTCCGCATTCGCGTTCTGCCCTCAATGGCCTGTGAGTATCTGTCGGTGGGTGTGTTTCTCTGGAAATCCAGCCGTTGTACGTGTGCCCGCTAGGGTCTCGGGGTTTTTATAGGCACAGGATGAGGGCGGGGAGGTGGGGGGGGTGGGGTGGCAGGCCAAAGTAGTCTTGGCAAATGCAACATTTGGGTACGAAAACAGGAGTGTCTGTATTCTCTTAGGTCTGCGGGCACAGGCCCAAGGGTGGATCTCGCGTCAGGAACCCTGTCCTTCTCTCCCCAGCACTTTCTTGCCCCCCTCCCATGTCGTTATGAACTTTGGAAAATGTTCATTCTTGTCACAACCTTGATTTATCCCTTCTTCTTCCAAAACATAAATATGAGGAGTATTAATGAGGTTGTCTAATTTACCTTTTGGAGAAATAAATGGTATTCTTGGCTTGGCTCTCTGCGGTATTTACTCATGTCTGAACCTTAAGAAACAAACTTGTTTTCACATTTATAATCTGGATCTGTAGTCTAACACTTGACTCAATTTAATAATGCCCAAAAGAAGATTAAATGCTCTTTATTTGATAAAATACTAATTTCTGGCATAATGATTTCAAGACAACATTTTTAAAAATGGAAGTGGTAACAAAAATGACCTTGTTGAGTTCAAACCCGATATCGTTTCTAAGACCAACAGACAAAAAATAGTTCTCAAACTTATTTTTTAAAATAGAAAGCTTATTTACATGTATAATATAAGAAACATTCTTAAACTGAACTGTAATGTAAATAGGAACAGTGGGTACACTTTACAGGATCCTGTGACTTGAGTAGTTTCACTCATCAGGCAAAGGAAAAAACAAGGATGGCAGGGAACATGGCACCCTTTTCATGTGTAAAATGTGACTTGTCACCTGTCAGACTCTGAATGATAATCTGGAATTCAACTAGCTGGCAATTTGAAAAGTACACACAAATGTTTATCCAATATGGCACACAAAGTAACCACCATTTTGGAGAGCCTTGAGGCAATACCTCATTAATTTTAAGATGTGCGTGCATTACTATCTAGTAATGCCCACAATTAGGTAGCTACTTTAGAAAGTTTTTCAAATACTTGTCACAAGGACCCATGTAACACAATGTTCTTTTCAGAATTCTATAATACAAAATAATCATAGAAAAAATTATTATAATTAGAGAAAAAAATTAAGTGGTTGCTATTCTTTCCATCCACGAGTTTAAAATAATACATGAAATTAATAAGCATAGATAAATGAATGAAATCTACATGTGTTAACATTGATATAAGCATTACACTGAGTGAAAAGTTGCAAAAGGATGTATTTTATCAGTTACATATATTTGAGAAACACAGGAAATACTTATAGTCCTTCAAATGTTTTTGAGCAATGCCTTCTCCTTTTTCTCCTTGATTGAGTTCTGAGTTAGGTGAAACAGAGATAAGCCATCACTAGGAGTTAACACACACGGGCGCTCCTTAACACTCGGCATTGTCTGGAATGATTTCCCACTTATCTTATTTTTTCACTCTAGGATGAAATTTGATATCACCCTATGATATTTGTTCTTTGAACAATAAGAATATTTTTTCATCAGCATTTTCTTTAATATTCCCCAAATAAGTTAACATTACAAATATAGAATAGGCTTGTTTACACTGAAAACACCCTTCTCCATCAAAGAAACTGTGATGGATTTCCTTGCGTGGTTGCGCTGCCCTTTCACCCCTCCTTCCTACTGCCTCCCTGGATAAGCCACAGCTCCGGGAAATGTGAAAGTAATTTCTTATAAGATTTCTCTGTGATAGACATCAGAAGACAAGTTATATACTCATGGGATTCTGAAATTGTAAAATATTAGTGCCAAAAATCCCTCAGGAACGGAATTATCTTTTACAACACCGCAATGTAAAGACTAAGAACTGAAGATTAGTGAGGTAAATTCACCTTTCCAGGGTCATGTAATGAAGCAGGGCGTGAAACACTTATACAGCAATAAAGGGGAACTAAGGGATTAAATGCTGAAGTAAGCGGTGAGGGTAACAATTCTAAAAAAGGCAGAAACAAAATGGATTGAGTTGTTCAAAGGTTACTTAACATTTCGTGTAAACTTTCACAGTGCAGAAGCTATAGGAAAGCATTCCAAGTTGGCGGACCACAGTCTGATAAAAGAAATGAAGAGCTTATTCTTGACCAAGATCTGTGTGGCCCATCTGGGAAGCTTACGTTGGGAAGAATTTGAAATTAACACCCATTAAGAGATAGACCCTCTATCTGTGCAACGTTTCTTCTCTCATAATTAAGAAAAATCCAGTGAATTCATGCCAGGAAGTTTGTCTGACCCTGATACTTACCTTACTGCCACCATAAAACACCGTCTTCCAGGATGCTGTGGAATGGAGAGATTGAAGGCGTGTACATTTTGGGGAAAAAACCTCAAAGGCAAATGTTTTGTGTGTGACTTTCATGCTAAGACCAGCAATTAGCTATCAAGGATAATCATACCATAGGGTTAACTTCTATGACATTTAAATTTGTTTTCATTGTGAATCATTTAGGCCATATAAAAAAAGAATAGTGACATAAAAAATAATCCAAGTGTTTACTACTATGATTTATGAAATGTTGACACTCTGCTGTATTTGTTTCATGTTGTTTTTGTTTATCATAGAAGTTTCAGATAAGATTCAAGCTCCTCCTCTTTTTGTTCCTCATCTTTCAGTCCCGGAAGTAACCATTTCCTGAAGTAACTATTTCGGTGTGTGGCCTCCTGAAGCTACTTCATTCTTTACAACATGTCTATACTATATAGTGTTTTTTTTTTTGAGATGGAGTCTTGCTCTGTCGCCTGGGCTGGAGTGCAGTGGCCAGATCTCAGCTCACTGCAAGCTCCGCCTCCCGGGTTTACACCATTCTCCTGCCTCAGCCTCCCAAGTAGCTGGGACTACAGGCGCCCACCACCTCGCCCGGCTAGTTTTTTGTATTTTTTAGTAGAGACGGGGTTTCACCGTGTTAGCCAGGATGGTCTCAATCTCCTGACCTCGTGATCCACCCGTCTTGGCCTCCCAAAGTACTGGGATTACAGGCTTGAGCCACCGTGCCTGGCCTACTATATATTCTTATGTGTATAAAGAATATATAGTTTTTCCTGTGTTCCTCAAATATATGTAACTGATAAAATATATCTTTTTTGCAACTTTTCAATCAGTGTAATGTTTATATCAATGTTGATACATGTAGCTCTCATTCATTTATCTATGCTTATTAATTTGATGAATTATTTTAAACTAGTGGATTGAAGGAATAGCAACCATTTAATTTTTTTCTCTAATTGTAGTCATTTTGTTTTTCTATGTTTTTTTTATTATAGAATTCTGAAAAGAACATTGTGTTACATGTGTCCTTGTGACAAATATTTGAAAATTTTTCTAAAGTAGAAAATTAGAAAAGTAGAAATACCTAATTGTGGGCATTACTAGATAGTAATGTATGCACATCTTGAAATTAATGAGATATTGCCTCAAGGCTCTCCAAAATGGTGGTTGCTTTGTGTGCCATATTGGATAAATATTTGTGTGTACTTTTCAAATTGCCAACTAGTTGAGTTCCAGATTATCATTCAGAGTCTGACAGGTGACAAGTCACATTTTACACATGAAAAGGGTGCTGCGTTCTCTGCCGTCCTTGTTTTTTTTCTTTGTCTGATGGGTGAAACTACTCTAGTCACAGCATCTTCTAAAGTATACCCATTGTTCCTATTTGCTATTCTTTGCTTTTTCTGATACAAAAATAAGGGGTAGGAATTTGTATATGACCTTGTTCCATGACTATTTGCTACACATGAGTCACAGGTACACCTGTGACCTCCCACAAGAATGCAATCAGTAGCAGAGAAAGAATTTGCCCTCAAACCTCCTCAATGAGCTGAAAGAGATTCTTGAGTAATAGTTCTACTGACTGCTTGAATTGACTAATGGATAAAATGTAGAGTCTTTTTAGTGGACTAATTGATATCAAGTTACATGTTAAAGATACCCCAAAATATGAGTTATCCAAATATATTAGGAGCCATTTAGTCATTAAAGGTTTACCACCCAGAGGCCAAAATCCATTCAAGCATCAAACAACTGTGTCTCACTCCTTCAATTTTAACCTGGTGCAAAATGGATCCAGCTGATGGTTATCTGAGGCAAACTCTATCACGACTGGTTAATAATAATCATATTTCTTCTTGATATATCTTTACTCTACCAACCATTTAAGCCCTTTTCTGTCAGTGAAGAAAGCTGAATTGTGTCTTTCATTTGAACTATGTAGCCCAGGAGGTGCAAATCTTCTCCTCTATCACTAGACTATGAGCTCTCTCTAAGTAATATGGACAATGAAGACCTACGAATGTGATCTTTCCAGTCAATCTCAAAACGGCTAGAATCAAGTTCTACCAGACCTAGCCACTTTGTGTCAATATGAAAAAGGTGCTTCTCCCATGTGAAAGGAGCACCGTTCAGGGTGTATTAGTTAGAGGGAAGAGCCAAAGCTGGGATTGGACCCACTAAGCCCCTTATCAGGGCAGCCCATTGTAGTCAACACCCGATATGGCCATAAACTGCAGCTGTCTGCTAACAGTTGGCTGCCTTTGGTTATTGTGCTGTTCCAGAGAGGGATTTGGGAAGGGGCAGTAAGAGACACAAACTCAGATTTTCATCTTCTCACAGTCCTCTGCAACATGTTTACATTGTTTATGGATAATTTTAATTAAAGGGGATTGTAATGCAGATAAGGTAATTTTATATCCTATTTTATATGGTTGTATTGTATTGGTTCCATTTTCTAACGTCATTAAATTTCAATAAATGCAAATCTTGCATATTTTATTATATGAATAGATGTTGATCATAAGACTGACATGACTAGAGCTCTGTTTTAAAGACTTTTATTTCCAGTAATTTTTATCTTAGTATATAATGCTCTGATAAACATTTTTATGCATAAATTTTGGTCTGCTTTTCTGACTGCTTTCTCATTCTTTCATTTTGCACATGCATATTTTGTGTCTATTATGGGACAGAAACTGTTTCTAGCACTTTTGATACAACAATAATGAAGAATTAAAAGGAAATATGAGACTCTAGAAATCTAGATAGTTTAATAATCTTTACAAATATTGGCAGATTTGCACCTATGATTTTAAAGTTAGAGATAGTGTTCAAGCACTACACACTTTGAAGCCTTGAGATTAATCACTGATTGTTGGAGGTGGGATCCCAAGACCTGTCTCTTCTTTGCTCTACAGTACAAAATATTAGAAGTTACTTTCAAAAAAACTATTGGCCAAAGAATGGTAACAATATCAGCTTTATTGAGATCAAATGACTGCAGAGTATGGTTTCCACCTGAGATCCACACTGCTGGTTCCTAGTTTCTCCCCACTGACAGGAAAGACCTTCAAAGAAGTAGTTGAAGAAGCTGCCAGAAGGCACAGATCTTGGTAATATTCATGTGTTAGCCAGAAGCTCAGAAGGACCAAGCTTCACTCATCCATAAAACAGGCAACAGAAGACACATCTTGTCCCTTACACAGAAATCCGATGCACCCTCACCAGGCTCCAGAATTTATCTTGCTCTTTCCAGTCAGATTATCTATAGCTCCTTCCAGCTTCCTCCATTCGGAGAAAGAGTTGGTGGGCCTGTCTTCAGAAGGAATGTGAGGAAGAGTATTTAAGAGCAGTTTGTCCTTTGGAGAATATTGAATGAAAGTTATAGCGAGCAATATGGCTTCCCAGAAGGGGTAAGTCAACAGGGCTCTGATTCCTGGACACTTAATATGTATCTAACCTTGAAAAAATTACTTAAATTATCAGAACTTCAGAGAGTGAGAAATAAGACACTCATTTCATAGTGTTGCATGAATTAAAAGAGATAATATTGTTGAGTAATTTTTCCTCTCTACGAAGTTGCCAATTCATTGACAGAGAGAAAACTAAACACACACACACACAACACAACAACAACAAAAATAGTTGTTTGATACATTACCTCATTGAATGTTATAGCCATATAGGTCAATGGTTAAATTAGAAATACTTTGTATATATTCTCATTACTAAGACAGTTTATTAGATCTTATGGCTCCCATAGTCCCAATATACATAAATCAGTCACATATAATTGTCCACATATGCTCTACATTATTACACTAACATGAGCTTGCTTGTTTTATTTGTATATGATATTAACAGATTTGTTTCTTACTTGATAGGCCTTGGAAGATGACTTAGCTGTTGAATTTAGCAGCTGTGTCTGTTCTACTGTGCACTGAATGTTACTGACTTGTACAGAAGTCATGCTCAAGGTTTGGTGTCCACACTGATTGTCTCTAGAATATTAAAATATATGTAAATGTCTTATCTATATTTACTACTTTGATTTATGGAAAAATTAAATTCTTTCTTTATAGAGTGTTATGGAAGCTTGCTCTGATAATATTTTTCCATAACTGTCAAAGTGGAAAATGTGACGAGGTCAGGATTAGATTAGAATCCTAATAGTATCATGGGGCCAGGAACCCAAATATTTCTGAATCCTTCCTGGGATATCACCCTTTTGACCATAGGATACCGGAGAGAGTTGCAAACTGAAAAAAAAAATGGCATCGTAGGAATTTGGAATAGTAGTTTATGTGCAGATTTCTGTCAAAAAGCTGAGTGGAAGCTCATGTCTTAGCCTAGAAGCTTCATTGATGCCTCCAAATCCCCTATCGCAGTATCCTAAAATCTGGCATGCTGCAAGAAAGAAGACACTGAAAAAGGCTTGTCCAGAAAAACCTTATGAACCCACACAACTACTTCTGATAGAAAGTAAGACAAGACAGGGATTCACTAAGCCTACCTGAGTTGTCAAGCATCACATACCATAGAAAGGCAGTAACTGGAAGGCACCAAAAAGACTGTAAAAAGCATTTGGTTTTTGACTATAAGACACTGAGACACTCATTTGTTAGGAGCAACTCCTCAGCTCTTCATGAGCAACGGGGATGAAAACCCAGAAAGGGAGAAGCTCACTGGTTTGTGGATAGGGTTAGAAGTGTTAACCTTTTCCTACGTTTCCCTCTCCTTAGGGGCTCTTTTAAGCGATTAGACTTAAAAAAAAAAAAAAAAAAGTTCAATGAAAGGGCAAGCAGAGAGATGGGACCCACCTTAAGAGAGGAGACAAATAGTCAAAGTTGCTCTCTCCCTCCTACTATAAGCTACTTTCTGGGGCCCTCTTTGGCATCTTGGAAGACTGGGATGGGTAAGCTGTTTCTCTAAGAATCCACAAAATAGATCAGAACTTGAAGTTAACTCTAGAGAGGCAATGCACATTAGGATGAACAACTATTCCTCTTGAATTTCTCAACTCATGTTATACCTCTCAACTCATGTTATACCTCATTACCCTAGTTTACCAGAAGGGCATATTATGAGCACATATATTATAAAGCCATGATACAATTAAAATGACATGGGGTCAAACAAGGAAACTCTCTTTCCTCCAGAGAAATTAAATTTCAAAATACAATTACAGAGGTGACATGAATGGGAATATTGTAAAAGTGATATTGCAATTGTCTTTTGGCCATCAGTTTTCTGAAAATGCCTTCTAATGTTTAGATTCCTGGAGTGAAAGAGGGGACGTCTTGGGATCTCAAACTCCAATAAATCAGAGGTCAATGATAAGGCCATATAAATGTTTGGTGTTTAAAGAGCACCTCACTTAAAAGTCATAGGTGCAGGCTAGGTGTAGAGCTCACGCCTGTAATCCCAACACTTTGGGAGAACAAGGCAGGTGGATCATTTGAGGTCAGGAGTTCGAGACCATCCTGGCCAATATGGCGGAACTCTATCTTTACTAAAAATAAAAAAAAATAGCTGGGCCTGTTGGCGGGTACCTGTAACCTCAGCTACTTGGTGGATTTAGGCAGGAGAATTGCTTGAACCTAGGAGCCAGAAGTTTCAGTGAGCCAAGATTGCATCACTACACTGCTGCCCGGCAACGAAGTGAGACTCTATCATTAAAAAAAAAAAAAATCCCAGGCCCAAAGTAACTCCAAAAAGCTGCTCCTTTACAAAGGCAATGAGTACACTGGAAAAGTTTTAAATCAACTTTTTCAGAACTCTAATTAAGCAAAGACTTCAAAAAAAAATCTTCTTAAAAAAATAGACTGAATTTCAATAAAAAGAAACTTTGTGATGTTTTAACTTATACTATTCTCAGTTCCCTCCCCCTCAGACCCAGAGTAGCTATTACAGATTGAACTGAGTAGTTCGCCCACCACAATTCATATGTTAAACCCTAATTCTTAATATGACTCTATTTGAAGTTATGGCCTTAAAGAAATAACTAAGGCTAAATGATGTCTTAAGGATAGGTCACCAATCCAATAGAACTAGTGTTCTTTTAAGAAGAGAAAGAGGTACCAGAACCCTCTCTTTCTCTGTGTGTACAGAGAGGAAAGGCCATGCAAGGACATAGCAACAAGGTAGCCATCTACATGCCAGGAAGAGGGGTCTTACCAGAAACCAACCCTGATGATAAGTTGATCTTGGACTTTCTGTCTCTAGAACCTTGCGAAAATAAATGTGTGTTGTTTAAGCTATTCAGCTTGTGGACTTTTTAATGGAAGCCTGAATAAATGAATACAGTAGCCTTTAAAACCAACAGACTTATAAGGCAGAGTCGTAAGCTGCCTGCCTCAGTATTGAAGTCATACCCCAACATGGACACAAACAGTACTGTCAAAGGCAGCAACGCTTATTAATCCTAAACATTTAAGAAAATCTTTGACTGGTCATTAGTTGACCACTAAGATAACTGGGCAAAAACTTTGGTGACCATACAAAGAAAATAAAAACTTTACAGAATTCTTTCCTAACAAGTAAACAATAACAGCAACAAACAGCAACATCAAACTCTGTGCGGGGAATGGAATTTGACTTTCAGAGTTTCCATATTATACTATTTTAAATGTCCAGTTTTCAATACAAATTATGAAATGTACACATTAACAAGAAAGTGTGCCCTACGTGAAGAAAAAGAAAATCAGTCAATAATAAGTGTCCCTGAAGATCCCAGACATTGGACTTGTTAGAAAGCATTTAAATCAGCTGTTTTAAATATGCTCAAAGAACTGAATAAAAACAACCATTTCTAAAGAAATCTAGGGAAATATGAGAACAATATTGCACCAAATAAAGAAAGTCAGTGAATTAGTATAAATAATAAAAAAGAAACCAATAGAAATTCTGTAATGTGAAGTAATTGAAATAAAAACTACCCCAGAGGAGCTCAACACAGATTAGACTTAGCAGAAGAACAAATAACTAAATATGAAGATAGATCAATTGAGACTGTCCGTTTGAGGAACAGAAAGAAAAATAAGTAAATAAACATGAACAGAGCTAAAGATCTGTAGTACACCACCAATCACACAAACATATGCATCATGAGAGTTTCAGAAGGAAAAAAAAGAGAGAAAAGGGTAGAGAGAATATTTGAAAATAACTGATGGCCCCAATTTTTCCAAACATTAATCTACACAGCCAAAAAGCTCAACAAACTCTAAGTTGGATAAGTTCAAGGAAAGAATCTTCGAAGCAGCAAGAGAAAGCAACTGATAAGGTACCATTAATAATATTAATAGACTTATTCTCAGAAATCATAGAGGCAAGAATAGAGTAGAATGACATGTTAAAAGAGCTAAACAAAATTAATATCAATCAGCATTTCCCTATTTCAGCAAAATTATCCATCAAAAATGAAAAAAAATTAATATATTATCAGTAAACAAAAATTGAGATAAACTGTTGCCAGAAAATGTGTTCTAAAGGAAACATTTTTAAAGAGAATCCTTCAGGCTGAAATGAAACACTAAACAGTAACTTGAATCCATGAGACAAAATAAATAACACCAAATATAAATAAGTACATAGGTAAATGTAAAATACAGTATGAATGTATTTTATGTTTGCAAATCATTTTTCCCTTCTATTTTATTTTTGAAAAATTGTATAAAACAATGATTTTACATTGTATTTATAGGCATATGATGGGTAAAGACACAACTTGTATGATAATTATAGCACAGAGAAGGGGGAAGAAAATGGAGTTATATAAGAACCAGGTTTTTGTATATGAATGAAGTCAGTGTTCATCTGAACTAAATTTTTGCAAATTAACGTGTTAATTGTAATCCCCAGGGAAACTACTGAAAAAAATAACAAAAATAAACGTAAAATAAATTACAATTTATTGGTTACAGCTACAGAGAAAAAAAACAAACGATAATGATATTAAAACACGATAGAGACAAATATCTATTGTTAGAGCTACAGGGAAAAAAAAGAAATGATAGTGATATTATGACACTATGGAGACAAATATCTATTTAATAGAAAAGGCAGTAATAAAGAAAAGGAGGAATAAAAAATAAGATAGTTAACAAATAAATATTAAATTGGTATATAAAGGAGAACTTTTCAGTAACTGTGTTAAATAAAAATGGGATACTCCAACCAAAAGGCAGGGATTGACAAAATATTAAAACAAAAACAAATCATAGTCCACAATATGCGGCATACAAAATACTTTAGATTCAAAGATACAAATAGGTTAAGAGTAAAAATATGGAGAAAGATATACTAGACAAACAGTAATCACAGAGCTGAAGTGGCTATGTTACTCATAGACAAAACAGATTATGGGATAAACATTACCAAAGACAAAGAACATTGTATATTATAAAAGCATCAATCCATCAGAAATATATAACAATTATAAGCATGTATGCCCATAATAAAGGGTCCAAAAATATACTTAGCAAAGCATGACAGAATTGAAGGAATAAATAGACATTCAACAGTAATACTTGGAGAGTTAAATTCTCACTTTCAGTAATGGCTAGACAGCAGGCTAGTAAATCAACAAGGAAGAAGAAGGTTTGAAAAACATTAACCAATTGGACCTAACAGACATACAGAAGCCTCCAACTAACAACAGCAAATGTATTTTTTCTCAACTGCACATTAATATTCTCCATGATAGACCATATGTTAGAACCCAAAACAAGTCTTAATAAATTTTAAATAATTTATACTACACAAATATATGCTCCCAACATAGTGGAATATAATTATCAATTATTAATAAATGTAAAATTGATAAATTGACAAACGTGTATAAATTTAAAAATACATTTCCAAATAACCATTGTGTCAAGGAAGAAATCACAAGGGAAATTAGGAAATTCTTAGAGATGAAAAACACAACATATAATTTATGGTAGGCAGCTAAAGCAGTACATAGAGAAAAATTTATAACTAAGTATCTATAATTAATAGTAACTGAAATCAATTGTTCACCTTTCAAAGCTAAAAAACTAGAAACAACCTAACAACCCTTGCTAACAACCTTAGGCAAGCAGAAAGAAGAAAATAATAAGCATATGAGAGAAAAGTGAATGAAATAGAGAGTAGAAAAACAATAGAAAAATAAAAAAAAAGAATTTAGTTCTTCAAAAATATAAATAAAATTGATAAATGTTTAGCTGGGTTAGATTAAGAACAAAAAGAGATTAACAATTTAGCTGGATCAGATTAAGAACAAAAAGAGATTAAAGTTAATAAAACTTGGTATAAACGAAGGAATATTATACTGATTAAGAAAACAGAAATGATCATATGACATACTATAAATAATTGTATGCCTACTAATTAGATAATGTGGATGAACTGAAGAGATTCCTAGAAAAACAAACCACTAAAATTAAATTATGGGAGAAAAAAGTCTGTATAGACTTTTAACAAGAAAATATGTAGAATTAGTATTAAAAAAAAATTTCCACAAAGAAAAGCCTGGTCCACATGGTTTTACTGATGAATTCTGTCAATTGCTTAAAGAATAAGCATCAATAATCTTCAAACTACTTCAAAATATAGAAAATCTTATTTTATTCTATGAGGCTAGTACTATCCTGACATAAAAACCACACAAAGTCATCACAATAAAATTCAAGTATAGGTTAGTATCCCTTTTGAATTGTGACACAAAAATTCTGACAGAATACTGAATCCAGCAACATAGAAAAAAAGATAATACAAAATTACCAAGTTGGGCTTATGCCAGCAATGCAAGGTTGGCTCGTCCTATGAAAATCAATCAATATAATATAACATACAACCAGGCTAAGGAACAAAAACCATATGATTATTTCAACTGATGCAGAAAAGGTCCTCAACAAAATCTAACACTCTTATATGATTAAAATATAAAAATAAAAAACATGAAACAAACTAGAGATACAAGTAATGTCCTTAACATGTTAAAGGGCATTTGTGAGAAACCCCTAATTAATGTCAGGCTTCTTGAAGACTGAGTGCTTTTCCTCCTAAGATCAAGAATCAGACAAAGATGCCTGCAATGTCTGCTCCTGCTATTTCCATTTAACATTGAAGTGTAAGTTTGGGCCATGGCAATTAGACCAAAAAAAAACAAAACAAAACAAAACAAAAAAAACGGAAAAGAAAAAGGAGAGGAGAGGGGTGGGGAAGGGCTGGGGAGTGGAGGGGAGGCAGGGAGTGGGGAGGGGGCCAGGAGAGGGGAGAGGAGGAGAGGGGAGAAGGAGGAGAGAGGAAGGAAGGAAGGAAGGAAAGAAGGAAGGAAGGAAGGAAGGAAGGAAGGAAGGAAGGAAAAGAAGGAAGGGGAGCAAAGGAAAAGGAAGGAAGGAAGGAAGGAAGGAAGGAAGGAGGGTGAAGGAAAGGAAAAGGAAGGAAGGGGAAGGAAGGAAGGGGAAGGAAGGAAGAAAGAAGGAAAGAAAGAAAGAGAAGAAAAAGAAAGGAAGGAGGAAGGCAGGAAGCAGAAGGAAGGAAAAGGGAGGAAAGAAGGAAGAGGAAGTCAAAGAAAGAAAAAGGAAGAAGGAAAGAAAAAAGGAAAGAGAATGGAAGGAAGGAAGGCAGAAAGAAAGACAAAGAAAGAAAGAGATAGGAAGGAAGGAAGGGAAGGGAAGAAAGAAAGGAAGAAAGAAGGAAGGAAAGAAAGAAAGAAAGGAAGGAAGAAAGAAAGAAAGAGAAAGAAAAGAAAGAAAGAAAGAAAGAGAAAGAAAGAAAGAAAAAGGAAGGAAGGGAGAAAGGAAAGAAGAAAGAAAGGAAGAAAGAAAAGAAAGAAGAAGGAAGGAAGGAAGAAAAGGAAGAAAAGAAGGAAAAAAGGAAGAAAGGAAGGAAAGAAAGAAAGGAAAAGGAAAGAAAGAAAGGAAGAAAGGACGTCCAAATTAAAAATAGCATTTAAAATAATATCTGTTTGTAGGGTACATGATAAAATACAAAATAAAAATAAAATAAAGAAAATACAAAATAATTTACAAGAGAGGTAACAAATTCATTCACTCAGGTTTCAGGATACAATATCAACATAAAAACTTAACTGTGTTTCTCTACACTATCACGAAACATTTGAGAAATTAAGGAAATGATTACATTTGCAGTAGCAGCAAAATAGTTTCCTTAGTAAATTGTGCTTAGACAGCTAGATATTCACTTGCAAAATAATTCAGTTGGATTCTCATCTCACGTTATGTACAAAAATAAACTTAAAATTGACTAAAAAATCTAAACAAAAAGCTAAAACTATAAACATCTTAAAAAAAGGACCAACCCAAATATCCATCAATGATAGACTGTATTAAGGAAATGTGGCACATATACACTACGGAATACTATGCAGCCATAAAAAAGGATGAGTTAATGTCCTTTATAGGGACATGGATGAAGCTGGAAACCATCATTCTGAGCAAACTATCTCAAGGACAGAAAACCAAACACCACATGTTCTCATAGGTGGGAATTGAACAACGAGAACACTTGGACACAGGGTAGGGAACATCACACACTGGGACCTGTCGTGGGGCGGGGGTAGGGGGGAGAGATAACATTAGGAGAAATATCTAATGTAAATGACGAGTTAATGGGTGCAGCACACCAACATGGCACATGTATACATATGTAACAAACCTGCGTGTTGTGCACATGTACCCTAGAACTTAAAGTATAATAAAAAAAAGGGAGAAAAAAATCACGACCCTGACTTTGACAAAGTTTTCATAGATATGATACCAGAAGTACAAGCAACAAAAGAAAAAAAATAGATATGTTGTGCTTCATCAAAATTTAAAACTTTTGTAAATAAAAAGTCACTAACAAGAGAATAAAAAGGCAATTCAAAACATGCAAAAATATATTTGCAAATTATATATCTAATAATGGACTAGTATCCAGAATCTATAAAGAAGTCCTACAACTCAGCAAAAAGAGATAAACAACCAAATTAAAAATGGGCAAAGGCTAGAATGCATGTTTTCCAAATAAGAGGTAATGAATGTCCAACAAACACATTAAATGATGTTCAACATCCTTAGTCATTAGGGAAATGCAAATAGGGACCACAATAAAATGTCACTTCACACCTGCTAGGTTGCTCAGAATCAAAACAATGAAAATATAATGCATATGGTCAAGGATGTTGAAAAGTCAAAACCCTTGTTTCTTGCTGGAAAGAATGTAAAATTGTGCAGCCACTCTCTCTGGAAAATGGTTTGGTAGTTCCTCAAAAGTTTAAACGTAATTTTCATATTACTCAGCAATTGCCCTTCTTGGTACAAACCAAAAAGAATTTAAAATAGTTACCGAAATGCAATTGCACATATGTTCATAGCAGCATTACTCACAATGGGTAAATGATGAAAATGCCCAAATGCCCATCAACTGATGAATGAATGAAATGTCATATATTCACACAATGGAACATTATTTAGCCATAAAAATGAAGGGAGTACTGATAACGTGCTATCACCTAAATGAGTCTTGCAAAAACTGTTAACTGAAAGCAGACCTACACACAATATGTGATTCCACTTGTATGAAATGACTAGAATAGGCAAATTTATAGAGATAAATAGTAAGTAGCTAATGTCTTGGGATCAGCAGAATGGCAAGTGACTGTCTAATAAGTGTGTATTTCCTTTTGGGAGTGATGAAAGAGTTTTGAAACTTAATGCTGTTGAGGGTCACAAAGCATTTTGAATATACTAAAAAAAGAAAAAAACCCTGAATTTTACACCTTAAAATATATAATATATCATTTTTCTCCAATGAGAAGAAATAAAATTTGAAAAGAGCAACAAAAAACAAATTCCTGACTATTGCTACCAACAACAGCAATAAATTTTCAGCTATAAATTTACCAAAAGAAAACAAACACTAAATTAGTAGAAAGAAAAATTAAAACGAGGAAAACAGACAACGAAGTTCTCTTAGTGCTTTGGAATTACCTAGGAAAGTAAAGGAAAGAGATGTCTAAATTTTAACCTTGTATGTGGTACACTTTTCTGTCATTGGAATTTAGATGGCACTGGTAAATAAATCAATTAGGCATATTGATATGAACTCCAAAATGTTTAAAAGCAACCTTCGATAAAAGGGTAAAATCAGGACATTAATACAGATATGGACATTTTAAGGGAACATGAATATTGATCAGAAATATTAACTGAATATATAAGTAGGGGAAATTAGTTTTGTTACAGTGTGAGGAGGGTGAACAATTGAATCTCCACTGGACAAAACATTGTCTGTCAGTGACCTCTGACTTATAGTGTATAAAAGAGCTCAAAGACATTGAAAGTCTAGTATCAGGTAACCTGAAGTGGTGTCCTTAGACCAGACAAATTTTTCTATTGGGGCTCTTTATTTTTCTTCAATATTCTACAATATCAAATAGGAAGTGAGACTTCTTTCTAAAAGAGGGTTCAGCCATTAGAGTGACCAGTGCCTATCACAAACATTTCTAGCCCCAGGCCTGATCAGCGGTCACCAATGACATTCCTAAGTCTAGGTGTCAGAAAAGGTATTCCCTAACCAATGAGGGACTGACACATGGAGATACAATTGTTGAGACAGAACTGGCATATTGAGAAGCCCAGGGCAACTGAAAAATCAAAGTGGGACAATTGGAGCAAAGACCATATTAGAGAGAAGGAGCCATCAAAGTTTCTAGAGGAGTGGAAATTAAATCTGCTCCTACTTCATAAGAGATGAGCTGTAAGTTCCTGGTGAGCCACATGGCCTGCCTCCTGCAGAATAGTCATTATGCCTAGCACTTGAGCTCCCAGGAGGGTTTTCCTTGCTGCCAATCTCAAGCAAATGAAGCCCATATGCTGGAGTTGGCAAGAATGGAAGCTCACAACTACTGCAGCAGGATGTGTAGACATGACAGCGCACAATAATCCCAAGATTGGCTGCCTCTGGAGGGATATAATGATTTCTCTGGTTGATGAACTTCAGATCCAGGACAAGTTTCTAATTTCTGGGTCCCAGAACTTTGGGGGAGGCCTCACAGACTCATCCAGCAAGTACTGTCAAATAGTTTAAATATATGGGCTTGCTTCCGACTCCTCACAATTCTAGTCTTCTTTAATTGGAAGTATCTATGAGACATCTGTATTAGTCCATTCTCACACTGTAAAGAAATACCTGAGACTGAGTAATTTATAAAGAAAAGAGGTTGAATTGCCTCACAGTTTTGCATGTCTAGGGAGGCCTCACGAAACTTACAGTCATGGTGGAAGGCACCTCTTCATAGGGCGGCAGGAGAGAGAAGTGCAGAGCAAAGGGGGAAAAGCCCCTTATAAAACCATCAGCTCTTGTAAGAACTCACTCACTTTCATGAGAACAGCATAAGGGAACCACCCCCATGATCTAATCACCCCCTAACGGGTCCCTCCCGCAACTCATGGGGATTACAATTTGGATTACAATTCAAGATGAGATTTGGGTGGGGACACAGCCAAACCAACATCCAAGCAAAGATATCCCAAAGAGATTTGGAGGGTTAGAAGGTGGTGGTCTTGTAGGGTGTTCGAATCAGTAACGTCAGAAAGGAACAGTTTCTTATGGTGACACTTGAGGAAGTGGCCTTGGGTAGAAGTGTCTGGCTGAGGTGTCAGAATAGAGGAGACCACCTCATTGGCCCTGAGGAAGTCAAGGTCGTGTGAGGCCAGGATGTTGGCTGGAGGCCTCTGGGCTGTGTTGTAGTTCCTAGAATGATAGTAGTAATTGAGGTAGAGCTGGAGACCATGGTGGACTTGCTAACAATTTTATTTAGTATAGAGAATATCTACAGGTACGAAGGTGTTGGCGATGGAGATGAGGTGGAGAGGGCAGCATAGCAGTTGGCATGGACTTAAATGGGGCAGGGGTTTTTAACGTGAAGATTGAAGGGTGATAAGTAAGCAAAAAAGGAATACACAGAAAAGAAAAAAAGGAATCGATTCCAAATACATATTACAACCTAAGTATTATGGACTGAACTGGGTATACTTTGTTATGGCAACCTTGCTAACTCATACAGATTCTGGTATCAAAAGGGAGGATGCTGCTGTAACAAATAACTAAATATATAGAAGTGGCTTTGGAACTGGGTAGAGAAAGCCATCTCATTTGGATGAATGTTACAAAAAGCCTAAATTGATTGGAAGAGAGTATTGTTAAAAATATTGATGTTGAATGTGATTCCAGTGAGTCCTCAGAAAATTAGAGAACTGTAGAGAAATCTCCCAACATCTCATAAAAATACATGTACAGTCATTAACAAAATGTTGCTAGAAATATGTATGTTAAAGGTGCTTTTGTTGAGGTCTCAGAGCTGAGGAATATGTTATTGAAAACTGAAGGAGAGGAGATTATTCTTATCAAGTGGCAAGGACTTGGCTGAATTGTATTCTAGTGTTTTGTGGAAACTAGATCTTGTAAGGGATGAACTTGAATAATTCACTGAGGGAATTTCTAGGCAAAATGTTGAAGGCATGACTTGATTTCTCTTCACTTGTACAGTAAAATGTGAAAGGAGGGATAGATTGAAGAATTGTCAAGCAAAAGATAGCAGAACTTGAAGATTTGAGAAAATCTCAGCCTATCCAAGTTGCAGAAAATAAGAAATTGTGTCCTGAAAAATATCAAGAATAGGGCTGGATAATGATTTGCTAAAAAAAATAATTATAGGTATGTGACTTATGATTCCAATCAGCCGTTTCCACTGAAATCATGAACGAAGATGGGGATTTATACCAGAAGAAGCACTGCCAGGCTGGCTGAAGGAGAAAAAGATGACATGAAATGAAGCAAGGCTGTTGGACTTCTGGGATTTTATAGCATGGGCTAATACAGACTCCTGGTTGTGAACGTATGTTATCTTTCATGAAAAAGGCATGGCTGTGAAGGAAGTTCAGAGGTTGTTGGGGCTGCCACTGCCAACATGGATCCTCAAGTCTGAGAGTTTTGGGGTAGTGCCACCACACTGGTGGGCCCAAAAGGCAGGGTTACGACTCAGATGGGCTCCAAGGACAGAGCATGGAGTCAAAGAGAATTATTCTCCAGTTTCAAAATCCTATGGAATTTTCCTTGTTAGGTTTCAGACTTGCTTGCAACCTATTACCCCTTTATTCTTTCCAATTGCTCCCTTTTGCAATGGGAATGTTTACCTCATGCCTGTTGCTCTAAGATGAATTTTGTCACCCCCAAATCCATATATCAAAGCCCTAACCCCCAGGATCTCAGAACGTGACTGCATTTGGAGATAGGTACTTTGAAGAGGTGATTAAGTTAAAAAGACAGTTACGGTGAGTCCTCATCCAATCTTACTAGTGTCCTTATAAGAACGAGAAGCGAGCCGGGCGCAGTGGATCAAGCCTGTAATCCCAGCACTTTGGGAGGCCGAGGCGGGCACATCATGAGGTCAGGAGATTGAGACCATCCTGGCCAACACAGTGAAACCCCATCTCTACTGAAAATGCAAAAATTAGCTGGGCGTGGTGGCACTTGCCTGTAATCCCAGCTAATCGGGAGGCTGAGGCAAGAGAATCGCTTGAACCAGGGAGTCAGAGGTTGCAGTGAGCCGAGATTGTGCCACTGCACTCCAGCCTGGTGACACAGCAAGACTCTGGCAAAAACAAACAAACAAACAAACAAAACCAAGAAGCTTGGGTACACAGGAAGATACCAGAGATGTGCAAGCTCAGAGAAAAGACCATATAAGAACACAACAAGAAGGCGGCCACCTGCAAGCCAAGGCAAGAGACCTCAGAAGAAACCAAATCTGCTGACACCTCGATCTTGGACTTCTAGCCTCAAGAGCTAAAAAGAAAATAAATTTCTGTTATTTAAGTCACCCAGTCTGTGGTATTTTGTTATGGTACTCCTAGCAAATGAATACACCTACCATTATATTTTAGAAGCAGATAACTCATCAATTTCACAGAATTACAGCTGGAGAGCAATTTTGCCCCAGGAATCATGCCTCAAGTCTCATTCACACTTCATTTAGACAGTATTTATATGAGATTTTGGACTGAGATCTGATGTTGGAATGAGTTGGCTTTTGGGGCTGTTGGGATGGTGTGAAAGTATTTTGCATATGAGAAGACAATGAATTTGCAGAGTGGCAGAGGGTGAAGTATTATGGACAGAATTGTGTTCTCCCCAAATTCGTATGTTAATATTCTAACTCCAGCACCTCAGAATGTGACCGTATTTGGAAACAGGGATTTTAAGGAGGTAATTAAGTTAAAATGAGGTTGTGTGGACACTAATCCAATATTACTTGAATCCTTATAAGAAGAAGAGAATAGAAACACACAGAGAGAAGACCATGTATGGAGACCAGAAAAAGATGGATATCTCCAAGCCAAGGAGAGAGGCCTCAGCAGAAACAACGCTGCCGACACCTTCCTCTTAGACTAACAGCCTCCAAAATGGTGAGAAGACAAATTTCTGTTGTTTAGGTCAACCAGTCTTCAGTACTCTGTTGTGGCAGCTTAAGCAAATGAGCACAATGGGTGAATCTTGAAAACATGCTAAGTAGAAGAAGTCATATGCAAAAGACCACATACTCTATGATTCTGTTTATATAAAATGTCCAGAAAAGGCAAATTCATAGACTTATAAGGCAAATCAGTGGGTGTCACAGGCAAGGGAGTGAGCACTTAGGAGTGAGTGCTAAGGGGTATGGGATTCCTTTCCAGGACATGAAAATGCTTTGGAATTACACAGGGGTGGTGGTTGCACAACTCTGTGAATGTACTAAACCCTACTGGATTATGCATTTAAAGAAACAAATTTTATAATACAATGTGTCTAACATAAAAAAATGAAATCACAGAATTTATAGCTTCAAAGTTCAGAGAGCTTAAATACTTCCTCCATAGACTGCTGCTTGGTTAAGCAGGAGGCATCGCACCCAGTGGCTTGATGGGGTCTGAGCCATTCCTCTTTGGAATAAGAATAGCTCCTTCCATATATCCAAAGTAGATCTGAGGCCTTGCCACACAGGTGTTCCACTTTTCTAAAATTCTAGGGAATCAAAAAGACATATAAACATATCTTGAAATTCTCAGCAAGGAAAGTGTTTTATCTCTAGCGATATGTTTCCAGAATCCAGTTTACATTACTTAAATCCACACTGCTGTTACAAACAAAAATCAGTAACAGATTCTTACACATTTACATAAAGAAATTAGAATGGAGCGAATTAGAATGGAGTAAGAAAGTTGAGTCTCTTCTGTTTAGCATTTTCTCCCACAAGAATGTCTAGCATCCCAGACAAACTGTCTGGAGAAACTGTTCCCTTAACTGAGTTGGGGTAACTCTCCCATCCAGTGTCTTTTGTTTCACTGAAGGATTTTCCTAACCCTATGAGATGCCCAAGAGCAACTTAGCCCCCTCCTGCTGCTGCAGACCTCCCGTAGACTGGGCAGTGATCTTTGCCATGTGATTGTCCCCTAAATTGTGGAGAAGGACAAGGCCTTTACTCTTGTGCTGTCTCTGCTTTTGGCACATCTCAATCTATGTCTTTAGAGGACCAGAGAGAAGCTGTGACCACCTTCTCCTCCATCATTTTTTTTTTCTATTTGTTAATTGTTCTTATTCCTCTGGTTTTATTTTATGTTATCTACATCACCAATGACATAAAAAGATTATTTCAGTCTCAAATGTTCCTGCTATAACAGGATTTTGATTTGATGCTCCACAGCACTGGCTGAGAAAACAGAATCTGCAGTGGCCACATATGTTCCCCAAAGCTCTGCCCTTTTGAGTTGAAGCCCAACTTTGGCCTCTCCATGTGGGACTCTGTCTAAGGAATGAAAGGTTGCCGTGGGAGTTCAAGGTCTCCAAGAGTATCTCTCTTGTCTTCCCCCAAATTTTCTGTTCAAGCCAAGACCAAGTCATAATTTGCTTTGTCTAAGATTATAAACAGACCTTGTCTTACCCACAGGTCGATTGTCTTTGATAATAACACTAATTATAGCCACACTGGACAACTCAAAGTATCGACATAATATCTGCCAAAACAGTCATGGTACTTTATTGGTATCCACAGAGTTTCTTTCCTCGTGAGATATTCAGAACCCGCTGGCTAGTACCTGTGCACAAACTTACTCTATTCCTGCTTCTACATTCTATGAACACTTCAAGGTGGGCATTGTGAATCAGATTGGTCTTATATATGGAGAGGAGATAATTAGAAGAAGGATCTCTTCACTTGAGGACAGAAGTTCGAGACCAGCCTGGCCAACATGCCGAAACCCCGTCTCTACTAAAAATACAAAAGTTAGCTGGGTGTGGTGGCACACACTTGTAATCCCAGCTACTTGGGAGACTAAGGCAGGAGAATCACTTGAGCTTACGACCAGTGAGCAGAGATTGTGCCACTGCACTCCAACCTGGACGACAGAGTGAGACTCCATCTCAAAATTAAAAAAGAAAAAAGAAGAAGAGGGATCCCTGCATTTTAACTGCTAGGAAGCAACTTAGGCTCTCTGGCTTATAATTTTTAACTTTTCGTGGAAGACTTAATAAGTTGAATGTAGCCTTTCTTGGAATTGTCACCTAAGTTTCTCTTTTTCTTTATGATTCCTTGGCTTGGTTGTAAATGGACTCGACATTCGTATTGACACTAGCTGGGTCTCTCTTTAGACACACAGGCAGAGTGGAAGGCCCTTCTTAGGCCTGGAATATTAGCCACAGCAATTCAGCATTTGATCAAAATATTGCATAGAGTTCTGCAGAACTATTAATATTAATAATTTAGTGAACATTTTGCTGTTATTTCTTTTGATAACTTTTGTCAAAATTTTGGAAGAATGTATGGATAATCATAGGTTAAATTTGTGGAAATTATTGGTTTTCTTACTATAACATCATTGTAATATTCCACAAATTAAGGGATTTACTACTTGTAGGTTGCAATATTCTATGAGCTATTGTTATCAATTTTGGCCTGGACAATTTTGTAAAGCAAAATGAAACTAAAAGCAAACTTGACCAACAATGAGAATTATAGTAATAAATAACTATGTGAATGTGTATATATATGAGTGTGTCTCTACGGATTTTAAATTAAATTTGGCTAAAGAAGCCAACACTCTAGCAATAGCCTCAGCCTTAATATTTAAAAGACACTTAATGGAAATTTAGCGAAAAGCCCCAGCCATTGAGGACAATTTTATCAGATGCCCAAAATGTGGCCTTGAAGCTTATCTAAAACCTGCTCAAAAAAATCTGATGAATAAGGAATATGAAGAACTTTCAATTGGGAAGATAAGAGATGAAGATAAACATCTGTGACTTAAGAAAGAAGCAATGTCAGCTACTATGGAAGGACCAAGGAAAGTGACACCCATGTAAAGGAAAGGCAATTTGAATGTGAAGACAATGGGGTTGTCATCACCTCATATGAAAGTTAGCCACCTACTAGCAATGATCTGGAAGGAACAGAACAAATCATAGTCAATAAATGTGCAAAGGTAAATATTGTGTTAGTAACTATCTGTGCTGTTTTCTCTTATTGGTTGTCCAAGGTGTTTTAGCTTCAAATTAGGATAGCTTATGACTACATGGTGGCAGATAGGGATAGGGGAGGATATGCCCAGACCAGGAGGTCTAGAGCTGAGGATTCTGACCTTATCGAAGGGCTAGGCTTCAAGATGGAAGGTCAGTAGTTTTTTCGTTTGTTTGTTTGTTTGTTTTGTTTTGTTTTGAGACAAAGTCTCGCTCTGTAACCCAGGTTGGAGTGCAGTGGCGTGATCTCTGCTCACTGCAACCTCCACCTCCCTGGTTCAAGCGATTTTCCTGCTTCAACCTTCCCAGAAGCTGGGATTACTGGCACATGCCACTGCACCCAGCTAATTTTTTATTTTATTTTATTTTTTATTTTTAGTGGAGAAGAGTTTCCACCATGTTGGCCAGGTTGGTCTTGAACTCCCAGTCTTGGGTAATCTGCCTGCCTCGGCCTCCCAAAATGCTAGGATTACAGGTATGAGCCACCACACCCAGCCGATGGCCAGTGGTTTTGTAAACAGTATTATTCAAATGCAAATAGTAAGTTTAGTTGTGATTTACAACCATTTGATATATAAGGAGGTTCAACTCTGTAGGATACCCAAAGCAAGAGTAAACTGAATGTAACGGTATTTTGTATAAGTCAGGGGTAGGGGTCTCTAGTGAAAAGCACATCCCAAGGGCATATAGAAGTAAGTGTCACTCATTTGAAAAGATGCTTTGTTGGAATTAGGTAGAGCGATGGGTTTCCAGTGATATGGGGTAGGATTGGCCAAATACCCATTTTCAGTAACAATCTGAAAGCAGCAGGACTGGAGCAATGAAAATCTAAAGGTCAAACCAAGATACAGAGATTTAGCCAACATGGCAGGGGGTAATGAAAAGACCTGCAATTCATGGCCAGATGTGATGGTTCATGCCTGTAGTCCCAGCATCTTGTGAGACCAAGGTGGGCAGATCACTAGAGGCTAGGAATTCAAGAACAGCCTGATCAACATGATGAAACCTCTCTACTAAAAATACAAAAATTGGCTGGGAGTGGTGGCGCAAGCCCATGGTTCCAGCAACTGAAGACTGAGGTGGGAGAATTGATTGAACATGGGACATGGGAGGTGGAGGTTGCAGCAAGCTGATATGGCACTGCTGTACTCCATCCTAGGCCACCGAGAGAGACTCCTGTCACAAAAAAAAAAAAAAAAAAAAAAAGACATGCAATTATTGGATATATGTGTATCCAGAGTTTACCCTAACTACTGCAGATACTAAGCCTGCTCCATAGCTACCTAGCAAATGACAAAACAAATGAGTGGAGCAAGATTTGGGAGTTGTAGCTGATCTTACACAGTGCCTTTAGTTAAGTGCTTCATGTTTTCTAGATTTCCTGGTTTCCCAAGTTACTTGTTGTCAAATAAGCTTAAAAATCATTTATGTAATATTTCCATTTGGATGGATTTATAAAACATATTATCCCATAGTAAATAATAATAATAATTTAAAAACCCTTTGCTTCTCCCCATACTATTATGATCTGTTTTTTGCCCTCAAAACACTTCTGACCTCAAATGTGTGGGTTTTGTCTACACCAACAACCAATTCTTCAACTCTCCAGACATCAAGCGGGTGTTCAACAATTCAGTGAATTCTGATGCTAACTTTAGAACCAGAAGGTGAAGGCAGCAGTCCCACAAGACTGCTCCTGCTTGAGATGACCACTGCAGGTCCAGGATTTCTCATACTTCGGACCGACTGGCTGTAAATTGGGAGTTTCCATAACCCCCTCCTTGGGTTCTATAATTTGCTAAAACAAGTTACAGAACTCAGGAGAACAGTTTCCTTACTACTAGTAGTTTTATTGTTATAAAGGATATAACTCATAAAACGCTGGAAGAGACACACAGGGCAAGGTATGAGGGTTATGTGTGGAGCTTCCAGGCCCTCTCCAGCTGTGCCACCCACCCAGCATCTCCATGTGGTCACCAAATTGGAAGCACTCTGAACTCTGTTTTGGGATTTTATTACAGTTTCATTACATAGGCATGATTGATTCAATCATTGGCTGTTGGTGATTGGTTCAATGTCTCCTGCTCCTTTTCTGACCCCAGAGGTTGGGGTGAGGTTGAAAGCTCCAACCCTCTACTCATGGGATTGGTTCCTTTGGTCACCAGCCCCCAGCTTAAAGCTATCTAGAGCCCGTGGAGAGTCACCACCTTAGCATAAACTCAGGTACGGTTGAAAGGGCTGACTATGGATAACAAAAGATGCTTCTCTCACTGCCACCACTCAGGAAGTTACAAGAATTTTAGAAGCTTTTGCCAGGAACCTGGGACAAGGACTAAATATATGTTTTTTATTATATTACAATATCACACACTTAATATATTATACCAAGGCAATTTCTTAATATATTGCAATATATTTTAATATATTTTCATTACTTAAGAAATGAATCCTTGGAAAAGTACTTTGAAAGTCTTGCTTTAATCCAAATGCATTTGTCTCAGGACCAGAGATACAGCAATCAGATCCAGATCATATCCAACTCTGAACATCCTTTTCCAAAAAGTATTTTTCACTCTATTTTCTGCATTGCTGTCTAGTCTCTGTCCTTGGCCCCTGTAGCCTATACTCCAAGCATTTTCTTTCCTAGAAAAGGAGCTGCCCAGACTCACTTACTGCTTACTAGCCTTTGCACATACTATTCCTCACCACCAGAATGCCTCATACTTCACACACTCTCCCCACTTAATTTGTGTGAAGTCCTCCTCCTAGATATTCCCAACTCTCTTTTGTTTGTATTTATTGAGCACCTATTTTGTGCCAAGTACTAGGCCTTTAGGTTACATCTGTGAACAAAAGTTCTGGCATTAGCATCTGTCTCACTAGATCCTGGTGTTATACTTGTCTCATTAGATTATAAAGTATGCACTTTGCTTATCTAGTTCTCATGTTTAACTCTAACTCTATAAGAAAAGGATCCATCCAATTGTATGAAAGTATCTTTCCTGAAGCCCAGCATAGTTTTCGGCATGTCCTAATCATTCAGTAAGCGCTTGGTGGAATTTAAAAACAATTACATTATTTCTTATTCATTTTTTTTTCTTTGTTTGCTACAGTTGCATCTGTGAAAATCCTATCTGGGAAGCTGTGTCTAACATATCCAAGTAATTTACGGTGCAAACCTCAACAGAAACTTTCATAGTTTTGCCAAGTTCCCCTTGGCCATCTCTCAGTTTTCTAGCAAAAAAAGCTTTCCATTATCTCAGAAATACTTCCTAGAGTTAGGAAGAGTCCAGACTGACTCATTTGAATGAAGTCCTCCCTTTGTCCTGATTGGCTTCTGTGGCTTTGAGAAACTTACTTAACATTTTTGAGCCTTGCTGTCTTCATTTGTAAAACAGGAATGACTATGGTCACCTCCAGAATTATGCTAACAGTCAGAGAATTAGGAATGGAGCATACTTCACACAGTCGCGTGTCTGACATATAGTAGAAGCTCTGTAAATGTAGTTTCTTCCTTCTCCCAAGAGAGGGACTTTCCTTTTATGGAAAGGACTGGGGAAAGCTATATGAGGATGTCAAATTTTGGTGAGAATGTTAAATGAAGACATTTTAAGGTACAGATTTTAGGTCTCCTTTAGCTGAGCTTTAATTATTCATAGGACTGAACAGGAGTAACTTGAGGTAAATGCATCATTTAAAAAAAATGACCAACTTAATCGACGGAGGCTCTTTCACTTGCTTGAGGCCTGTAATTAAGACTTGTCTGAATAAGCACTAGTAGTTTAATCGAGGTATAAGAGGGAGAAGATGAAATGCAGGGAAGATGGAGCTTCTAGCTTTCTTCAGAATGAAAGATTGCTCACTTTAGAGAACAGAGTGAGCCTTCAAAAACTGCTTACAATGGAAAAATTTTAACATTTTCTTTTAACTACACAAGTAACATCAATGTGCTAATTATTCTAAAACGAGCTCAGAATTTGCTGTATGGTTACACTTTATGAAATACTTGAGCTCCATTACACCAAGAAATAAAACGCTGCAAATTCATTTCTGTTAATTCATGCATAATTGAAGCAAGGGTTGGTGTGGAGCTTCTAGAATATGCACATTTTGGTTTCTTTGTTCTCACTGCCATTATAGTTAAAGGTTTACAACAACAAAAAGGGGTAAATACATTGGACTCATAACTTTTATGAACTGTTTAAATGCATAATGAAGATGATTCATAAAAGTCTCTAATTGTGTAAGCACATCACTAAATATGGGTTGTAAAATATCTTGTTTACTTTTTATATAAACCCAGTATAGATGAAGGAATATTGCAAACATAGCATGTATTTTGTGCAGAATGGAGATTGGATCTGCTTTTAAGAAAAGTGCTCCCATATCATTGAGGCCAATTTTTCTTCAATTGCTTTTTAACCAAAATCAGAAAAATCATTCTGGTAACATCTTGGTGAATATGAATGAGGGCCATGTTTAGCTGAACTTCTTAGTTAAAGCTTTAAGCTAAACCACATTTATAATAATAGCTAAAAGAGAGGTTCTGAATGTCTTCATCACAAAGAAAAGATAAATGTTCAAGGCAATGGATGTGCTGATTACCCTGATTTGAACATTACACAATTTATATATGTATTGAAACATCGCTTTATACCTCATAAATATGTACAAGGATTACATATAAATTATAAATTTTAGACATTTCTGCTTTGAAAATCTTGTTACAATGTTTGAATCAAGCCCCTAGGCCCCACCTTACAGATAAATATAACGTACTATTATGATTAGATCATTATTTGTCTTGCTAGGGGTTTTGTGTGACATTAAGAAAGTCACAATAGCTATTATCTAATGATCAGATAGTTTAGGCCAAATATATTTGCAGTTACCTGTTCTCCTGTATGCCTCTCCAACCCCACCCCCCACCTTCTAGATAGTAATCCAGGAATCAACTTCTTTAGGCATATGTCAGGCACTGGAGGTACTCAGAACTGTTCATGAATGATTTTTTTGAGTTCATTTGTGAATAAATACATGGTGGGAGGAATTTACAGTAAACATCTCTAATCCTCGGCTAACTCTTTGTGGCAGCATTAGCTAAAAACATCTGAGTCATCTAGCCATTCTAACACTGAAGAGAAATGAGAGGACTGGGTTCCACGCCAGGTCTTCGAGATCTAACCTCAGTTGTTTCCAATGCGCAAACTGTGCTACAACTCCATCTGCCCAAACAAGGTCACTGGCTTGGATTGCAGGAAAGTAAAAAATATACAGGGGATGAGGGGGTTCCATGGACTTGCACCAACCTCTGAAAGGTGGGTTTCTGCGTCCAGATTAAGGTCATTTTTGGTTTACTTCCAAATTGTTTTTTAGTAAGTGTCTTTGGTTAGTTAGGTTGTGGTTAATTACATTCTCATTTATTGATGTTTTCTCCACTTCAATAATGCCTGATAGTTGGGATTCTATATATTAGGGGAAACTCTGGGTCTTATAGGATAACATCAATTTTGAGAATCAACCCAGCCTAATATAATTGGGATGGATGGGGTTCTTCCCAATTAGCAACCACACAGATGACTGAAATTAAAGTTGGTGGTTATAAAAGTCATGCCTGGAAGTCAAATGGAAAGTTCATTAATTTCTATAGAGGCAAAGGGATAACTGCCCACTCGTCTTCTGAATGTTCACTGAAAATCAACTGACAAAAGGCAGATTCATAGGAGGAAAGGCATACAAATGCACTAACATGCACAAGGGGGAAATCCCAGAGTGATTACCCCACTACCCAATGAGGTACAGGTCCTTATATACGCTCTTCCTAGGAGAAAGGGAGATAGGGAAGTGTGGATGATTTTGAGGAGTTAATAAATTATCTTTATGATTATCAATGGATTTGAAAAACATACAGTGGCCTTGGACAAAGTCTGTGGGGCACGCACAATAGTTTGTGACAAAAGTTGGCCCAGTTGCATTGACCAGCTTCAGTTTTTCTCCTTGTGATATGAGATTCAGTTAATGAAAACTCAGGGAAGGGACCAGAAGTCACTGTTCTCTTCTTTTTGGTGGTCTGGACCTTAGGCAGATTAGGAAACTTCAGAGAACGATTTTATCCTGTGCTTTGGAAGAGAGAAGGTGGAGCTGGGGATGGCCACAGAGACCTTCAGAAGCTTCCTCTTCAGTTTAGCCAGTCGAAGCACCATATTTTGGGGTATAGGTTTCTGATCCCCAATACCTACTTTATTAAAGCTGAATGCTTTGGAGGGGAACATGTTCCAGAAGAAACTGTACGTTTGGGAGTCAGACAAAACTAGATCCTAATCCTGGTATACCCATTTATCAACTGTATAACTTTGAGAACGTTACTTAATCCTGCTCAACCTCAGTTTTCTTTTCTGTATAATGGGAACTCACACCTCATTTGTGAAATTGGGATAAGGAATATTACACATATATGTGATATATTTGAAGTACCTAAACCGTAGGTTTTTGTCTTTAAACTCTGGCTTTCTGCACATATAGGTTGTCTGAATTCTTGGTAGAACTTACGGAAGTATCCTCATTTGAGGTTATAGCCATCAGAACTTCACAATAAACTAAATATCTTTTTTTGGAGGAATTATGCATAATTAAAATATTTGTAACCTGCATCATCAGTAGTAGTTGCCAAGACTGTGAGAGATTAAGATGTATATGTATCTCCATCTTGTGGCACTTAGAATCAGCTAATAAGCCCCTAGGGAGAATGCTAAATGGCTATGATTTCCTCATGCCCTGGAGTTATAGCTGAGGCTAAATTACAGCTGGAGAAACAGAAAAGCTGGAAACAGAAGCCAGCAGCCCAGCATGCTCTTCCCAAAGCTCTCTGTTCTGGAAGTCTGAAGGCCCTGGAGTGGTGCTTTAAACCACACTTGCACTAAGAAAAGGGGATACAATTTGTGAATGCCCTGAACATTGAAGGCTTTTATTATTTGAATGCTTTGATTATTTGAAGGCTTTTATTAAAATTTAAAAAACACTATTTTCAACTAATTAATGGATTATTTTATCATTCAGAAAGCAGTATAAACCTGTGTATGTAAAAAGTCTACACAAATTTATCCTCCATGTTTTTATTGGTTTTAAGCACATAAATACATAAAAGTGTCTACACTGTATCTCTCTACTTTAAACCTAGATTGCAATACTTATACAATGGTAAAAGTTGGATGTATACATTTCCAGAAATGTATGTAATAGAATACAGAGAGAGAGAGAGAGAGAGAGAGAGAGAGATCATTCTACACATACTGTTCTGTCATGAGTTTTGTTTCATAATACATGCGGACAAATTAATACATAATGGCCTTTTCATTCTGTTTATTGGTTATATAGTATTCTTTGCACAGATGCATTATGAATAATTTAAACATTCTTTTCCTGATATACATGCAGACTTGACATTGTTTGTTATTTTGGCTAAGTCCAACTCTCCTGCAGTGGATATTCTTTTATGCCTTTGCATGCATTCTGGGGAAAGACTGTTTGAAGTAGTTACTAAAGGGTCTGTACATATTGCCTTCCAAAATGCATTTTCATCCACAATACATGCCTTCTCATTCTTATCAGCTCTAGACACTTCGTTTTGTTTTTGAACTTGTCAGTCTGAAAATTACAAATGGCATTTAATTTTACTAAGATTTGCATTTTTCTAATTACTAGTGAGCTTGAGTATATTTAATATCTTTGTGTCCTGGAAAGGAATCTACTGTTGAGTGAGCTTTCCTCTGATCCATGCCCACACTATGGAAGACAGTTTCCCTGATTACAAGAAAACAGAGGAGTATTATATGTGTGGCCTGGTGTGTGTGCATGTGTGTGTGAATGTGTGTGTGCGTGCATGCGTGCGCATGTGTGCATGTGCATGTGTGCGTGTGCATGTGTGTGTGTGCGTGCGTGGGTGGGTGCATGTGCGCGGGTGTGCACGTGTGTGTGCGTGTATGTGCATGTGTATGTGCGTGTGTGTGCACGTGTGTGTGCATGTGCGTGTGTGCGTGTGTGTGTGCATGTGTGTGTGTGCATATACATGTGTGTAACACCCACTGCAGATGAGCAAGGCCACGTTGACATTTTCCTCCTGTTTCCTCTGGGTATTCATTTCTGCAAAAGCACACATTTTTCTAAATAAAACTAAATTCGTTCTAGGTCTTTTATTTCTAATTTGGAAATATTTTAGAATTTCTCAAAACTTCATAAAATAATTTAGAAATTATTTTAGAATTTCTCATAAATACCATTCAAATTCCAAAAGAATGTGGAGAAAGATATATTATAAAACAAGAACAGAACTTAGAATCTCTACTTTAGAGAAAGTTTTAAGCATGAAATCATGTCTAGTTCCCAATTCTAAAAAATAGCCCTTGACTCAGTCAGTCCACAGACATTGAGCATTTGTGACATGCTACAAGTAGGCTGGTATGGAGAATCAGAAACGAAGGCTATATTCCCTACCTTCCCAGAGCCCTCAAGGGGAGGAGGAGGTGAAAAGTAGAGATAAGCATAATACAGTGTCTGAATGCTATAAATATTGAGTGTAGTGGGGACCCAAGGAAGGACAGTGTTTGGGACCTGCTGCCTGCTCCATTATCTCTTGTACAGGAGGAAAAATAATTTTCTCCTCTGACAAGAGAATAAAACCTCAGGACCTTCCAAATTTACTATGCCAAGGGGGAAAGGTAAACCCTGAAAACGGACTCGCGTAACACAGCTGTTTTTCTTCTCTGGTACGTAACTACTGCTTACTGACCTTTGCCTGGAGACATTATACCTTGACCAGACTCCCTATTCTTCACTCAAACCTCGACTAGATGACATGAAGATAGAGACCCTTGTGACTATTACCCTTCATGAGAGAATGTTAAGCAAACCTTTTAGAGTGTAATCAATAGTAGCCAATCAAATCTTTTATCTGCATGTTAGCCTTTGCACAGAAAAGTTACAGTTCTGTGCAGTCCCTCCATTTCTGCTTATAGAAACAATCCTCATTTTTTCCCCTCACTAGGAGCACTGATCATCATTCTTTGGTGTAATTCTGCTGCCTGGACAGCTGCCCTACCTTTGTGCTTGAGTAAACTCTTCTAACCGGTTGCTGAGCCTTTTGACTGTTTTATGTTGGCATTCGTTACCCTTCATAGTTCTTAGTTGGGACAAATCCCTGTAACAAAAGAAAGATTCACAAGAGAAAAACAAACAGAAGTTTAATAACATGTATACCTTATGTATACAAAAAAGATATCCAGGGAAAATGAGTAAATCTCAAAGAAGTGGCTTAAATTTTGGCTTAAATGCCATCTTCAGCTGAAACAATAAGAGTGTTTGGGTAAGAAGCAGTAGTGGGAAGATGACCCATAGAAGCACAGGAAGCAGGATAAGATTTGTTATGCAGATTGGTCCATGTCTTCTCTACAGATGCGAGTTTCTAGTGACTGAGAGTCATCCTTCCCTTCCTGCTACAGAGAAGAAGACATTCTTACAAATGGACGTTTCCTTTACAGATATAAATTGCTCTCGTGAAAGGACAACTTCTACTGTTTTCAGAACTTCTTTTATCTTTGCTGTTGCTCAAGTTAATCAGCTCAAAATCATCCTTATGCTAAAGAGGCATATTTTGGGGTGGCATATTCTGGTCTCCTATAGTCATATTTTGTTGTGGTACATCCTAAACACCACTACTCCATAACAGCTCATATGCTGAACACCACTATGCAATAACAGCTCATATACTAAATACCACTACTCCACAACAGCTGTAAAATTCTGTCTAGAAAGAAATTTGCTTTTTGTGAGTGCATGTGTGTGTGCTTGTATGTGTGTGTTTGCATGTACTAAACATTTATTGAATTCGCTGATCTACAAAATGTATGACCAATTTCCATCCAACAATTTTAACAAGATTGCACTATACCGAAAGCCAGAGAATGAGGAGACAGATTACAGACTATGCAGCTACAGAACTACAGAAGTAGAGGGCATTAATAAAGGCTAAAGTTGGCCGGGTGCGGTGGCTCATGCCTGTAAACCCACCACTTTGGGAGGCCGAAGCGGGTGGATCACCTGAGGTCAGGAGTTCGAGACCAGCCTGGCCAACATGGCGAAAACCCATCTCTACTAAAAATACAAAAAAAAAGAAGTTAGTCGGGCATGGTGATAGGTGCCTGTAATCCCAGCTACTTGGGAGGCTGAGGCAGGAAAATAGCTTGAACCCAGGAGGTGGAGGTTGCAGTGAGCCGAGATCGCACCATTGCACTCCAGCCTGGATGACAAGAGTGAAACTTCATCTCAATAAATAAATAAATAAATAAATAAATAAATACTAAAGATCCACATTTGCAAATGAGTTGCTACAACCAACAACAACAAAAAATAAGGTTTTTTTCAGATGCCAGCAGTCACAGAGGTGAAGGTGCAGGAAACAGAATGGAGAGATCATTAGGAGAATAGAAAGAAAGCAGACATTCAGATAGAATGAATCACCATAGATGATAACACTTGAAGCCCCTGATTTCAATTTTAGTGATTCCTGGCATGGTTGAAAATAGTTGGCATACTGTTCCTCTATTATACTTGTGTTTTCCTGCTGCCTTCACTCTTTCAGACAGAGGGAGTAGAGCTACAAATATTAAAAGAAAAAAATTTATTTTGCAGTATTTTGAAAAAAAGTAAGTTAAAAGTGCTGAAAATTTTGCAAAAACTTGTCCTTGTCAGTTTTGGAAACTCATGGGTTCTATGTAATTCGAGTAAACAAAGAACACCTTTGACTGATATTTTCTTTTTTCTTTTCCTGTCTCACTCGTTCCAGTAACATTTTTGTCCTTGCATTCCTGAACATCTACCTGGGAACCCACTGTTTCTTCTTATTCTGGTCTATTGTTCTGCTTTATAAACCCCTTAACGAAGTTTTGAACTCTCTGAAGCACTGAATAATATATCTCAGAGGAAAGGTATAGACTAAAGTGACTACTGCAAATAGTTTGCACAGAAAAGTAATGTTTGGAAAATAGATTGGGGTCTCAGTATTGGGGCATGGAATGTTTGGTTGTGGAGTTTGGAGCTTATTGAATAGGCCTTGGGGATCCATACTTAAGAAGTAATGCTTTGGTGAGATTAATCAGATGTAAACCTAGAGAATGACTGTGGGATGGGGATAGGAGAAGATGCTGAAGACAGAGAGACTATCACAGCAATACATATTATAGAAATATTATATAATACTACAGAAATACTGCAGAAATACTATTGCAGAAATATTATAGAACTGTGAGTTGCAAATTCATATTTGAAATATTATAGAAATGGAAGATTAAGAACATATATAGAGTCATAATTCAAT